>NC_056746.1:484639191-484824191 GCF_019279795.1 Protopterus annectens
ATATATACACTGTAACTAAATGTTTATTTTAGGAACTGCAATGGTACACTGCAAAAGTTTGTTCATCCTTGTTAGATGAATTGCATACAATCTATATAGGAAGTTATCTTTTCGTATATGCTTTTGCTGCATTGAAAATGCAGCTGTAACCAGGAAGGCATTATGAGACCATTTTAGGGAACAATTCCCCTAGAATGAGTTCTTTTCTCTTCAACATTAACTACCCACGAAGACAAGTTTAATAGTAATGTATGATAGAAAGTAATCAGTGCAGTTTTTTAGCTTGCATTGGGTTCAGTTGTCAAAGGCACAACTGTTACTGAACTATTAATACCATCTTCTCTGCTAACAAATGTTGGCAGAGTCAGTTTTTCAGGTTTTACAGTATCTGCACCTGGAATTTTGAAAGTGGTGTTTGAAGAAGTACAATGTATGTACTTAAGCAAAGACTGTGACGTTCATCTCATATAAAGCCACAGTTTTATATCACAGACTTCTGAGTACTGCAGAATCTTATGCTCTTGTATGGAAATGGCCTAAAATAGTCATGTTAGAGTAAGCGATGGGTATTTTTCTTTAGACTACATATACTGCAAGTGCAAGAGATGTCCGGATTTACTTTTATATCATCTTCACTTAGAAATATAACTAATGGGAACATAATTGTACACGTATATAGATTCCCCTTGTTTTGGAGGGAGCAGATATGGACACGCACCCTTTTATTTGTATGTGGGAGTCTAGAATATGTGTGGTCAGGAACTGTGTGAGAGGAGATGGTACATTATTGCAGAAGGAGAAGTAGTATTATGAGTGGTAGGAAAGGGTTCCTTGTGAGGTCGGGATTAACAGTCAGGCTGACTGAGATGTTACAACTGAGCTTATTGAAAATAGCGCAAGCAATCAACTTCTGTTTGAAATGGAACAGCGTGACTTTAAGGGAGTATCTTTCCTTTTAAGTCTTGCTGCAGTCTTCGAAGAAATAAAAAGAAGAGCTTGACCTTGCTAAGACATTTAATACTATTCTGTATCAAGTAATAATTGCTATTGATTCCTTTTCTATTGTAACCTGTCTGGAAGAATCCCAACTACTCGAGTCCTCAAAAAATAAATTATGTTTACCTCTAACCTACTACCAAGTAGCACTGCACTAAACATAATATAATCTAACGCCAGCATAGAGCAAGTCACCCATACCAAGTTATTGAGTGTCATCATAGATGACAGACTTAAATATGACTAGCACATCAGTGGTGCTGTCTCAAAATTTCACTGCAAATCAATGCTATTTTACAAAGCCAGGCTACTTCTCACTGACCACAGCCGGAAGGTAAGTGCAATATTCATCTTACTTCCTGGCCTGCTGTGTGCATCTACACATTTTTCTAATCTTCAGAATGCACTATTGAACAAGCTTGAACAGTGTTACAACGTAAATTTTCATCCAACCTCCCAAACTGAATCTATCCCTTGCAGCAGCTGAACTGTCTAGAACTACCACACCGCATATCATTTACACAGCTCATAATGGCACATAAAATAACATCTCTTATTCACCCCAGACATCAGCAATATAGTAAAATTATATAAATCCAAAAGGAACCTCTGATCAAAGGACCAACACCTTTTAAAATCCAAACATTTTAGCAATCCACATGGGGGACTCCTTATACTTTGTAAACATATCTATATAATAGAGCAGCATTCCCTTCACCAAATGAACAATCTCCTCACTTTTATGACCAACCTCAACTACATCTAATTCACACCAGAATTTGCAAATGTCCTGAATCTCCATGTTTACAATACCCAAATACTCATAATTTCTTTCTGTTACCTACTAAACTGTTTCCTGCCAAGTGGCTCTTTTCAAGTCTTACTGAAGTGAGTTTATTGCATTCTTACAGTTAAAAAACATAGGCAGTTGTGTTCTTTTATTAGCTTACAAATCAGCATGATTACAGATGCATATCACAGTACTTTAGCTGCCAAAGTTTAATACTCTCTACAGCTTAGTGATGTTATTATATTTCTACTAATAATTTCCTTGCTTCAGTGATTTTCTGTAAAGTATACCAATGTCACTTCTTAGAAGTGACTACACGTTATAGTTCTTTCCTGTTTATAAAACCAAAAATTGTATTGGTCTCAGACCAAATATATTGAGCAAAATCAGGGATGTTCTGTGAAATCAGGGACAGTTTTAACTTTTCTTTCACTTAGTCACAAAAGAATAACAATTCCAATATATTTAATGCAAATGCATATTAGTCCTGTGATGCCAGATTTTCAAATGATCAAATGTTAAGAGGATAAGTTACTTTCATCCTCAGTGAGCCTCCAACCTCCTTCATTTAGTGGCTGCAGTCCTCAATGATTTTCCAGAAATGGAAAAAAAAAAGCACAGATCAAAGCATTAGGAAAAAGTCAGGAACAGTTTCAATTTTGTTTTGCACACCGACAGTAACCAGAAAGTAATGCAGACTTTAGACTGAGTAAGCAACAAGCTGTTTTCATCCAAAACTGCCATTGTCAGAGTCATATCATTGCTCGTCAGGATACCCTGACCATCTGCAGTAGTCCACAGTTCTCTATTGTACTGTTCTATATTCATGGGCTTTCTGCACTCTGCATTCCATATGAATCATGGGAAGATGGCAAACAGAAGGTTATGGTGCTGTGCAGAGAAAGTTACAGTGCATTGCAGATGTTTGCCACAGCCATTTAATTTTTTATTTGTTTTTAAGTAAAGAAAATATCTTTACCTGTAAAGTAGCGTCACCAGCTTGTGCTGAGCACGTGCAAGTGATACTTTGCAGAGTCTATTGTTTAACTTTCTTTTCCCTTGCTGCTTCTTTTTTTTAACCGAAAGCAAATGTATTTCATTGAAATTGATTCAGTAGTGCTGAGCATGTCAAAACTTTTAAAAAATTAAATCATTCTGCTGGTTGGCCATGGTTATTTTTGTACTGTGGTCCCTAGGCAGCTGTCCGAATTTGCCTTCTTATAATGTGCCTCCATTTATCAGTTTATCACGTTGTATCTCTCAGATTACTTCTAGTGCCCTGGTACTGTTACTTTGTCAAAAGTCTGCCTCTTGTCCAAATGACTTAAAACATCACCCTTGGGTAAAGAATGTTTTTTAAAATGACTTCATATGTGATCTCACATGGATCTCAACAATTCTAATCACCACTCAATCCACAAGATTAATTTAATTTCAGTTTACAGTTATACTGACCATTAGCCTTTGGACTGGTGTTTTTTGGACACAGCTTATCTGTCAGTCACCTGTAGCTTTGAAGTAGTAATGTTCTGTATTAACAGACATACATAAATGTTTCGACTAGTATCCTTTGTAGATGATAAAGTATACTATTTTCTTCTGTTTGCAGCTTTTATGTTTTAATTGTATGTAATATAGTGGATTTACAGAATTGGCAAAATTTAGTCAGAGGTGTTTCTTTTACCCACCTTATCACCACCTCTTATTAGGATGGATAAGACATTGTTGCTTTACTTATCATAGATGCCTACCAGGCATTGCTGTCCATTTTATCACACCCTGCAAGTATCCTGCTATATTCTTTATTACATCTCTGTCATTTCCCCATCCACAATGTATTTCTTCTGTCTTTAGAAGTTGTAGCTCCAACTATTTTGCAGACTCATAATGCCAATTTTTAATTTCTCAACACTTTCCTTAGCATGTTGTCTTCCTGTTTTGTCTGTCACTGTAAGCTTCAGTCTGTTCATTATAAGTACTTTGCCTCTTTCTCATCCATGTCAGGAGCTCTCCATCGCTGGTCAGGCCCACTTTTGATGAATAAGAATACACAGGCTGCTGATTGACTTCAGCAGTAAACTTGCTTATGGTACTAGGAAACAATTTCTATTGCAATCCATGCTCCTACAGAAGTCAGTAATCCCCATTCAAAAAAAATTAATGATCTCTTAAAATTCTACTCTCTCGCTTACTCAGACTTGTACATTCAAGAGATATTCATTCAAACCCAGGGTCATCTCAGTTATAGAAACTAATCACCTAGCATGTCAGAAATAAAAACCTTAACATTGCTTGCCTTAATGCATGCAGTCTTAATAGTAAGTTGACCACTCCTGAAGCATGGCTGGTAACAGAAAATCCCCATATTCTTTTATATCAGAAAAGTGGCTGAAGGATGATTCCTCCCCCCTGTTCTTTTGTACAGGACCACTAGTGTACATGTAAAGCAACAGACCAGGGCCTAGGTCTGGTGGCGGTTCTTCAATTCTTATCAAAAGCCTGGTCTGTAAGGCCATGGAAGTGATAAACAAAGACATTAGTAACCTCCAAACTCTGGACCCCACCCATTTCGGGTTTGTGAAAGGCAGATCATGCCTCCTGAACCTGATTGACTTCTTTGAGGCAGTCACCAAAGCTGTAGACGAGGGTAAGGTGGTTCACACAGCCTATCTTGACCTCGCCAAGGCTTTCGACACCATCCCCCATTCTGGATTTATAGCTAAACACACTAAAGTAGGTATAAATCCCTACGTCACAAGATGGGTTGCCAATTGGCTCACTGAGAGAACCCACACTGTAAAAGTTGCAGACTCCAAATCTGACTTCAAACCAGTGACAAGTGGAGTACTACAGGGTTCGGTCCTGTGACCTCTCCTGTTTGGCATCTACTTCTTTGAAGTACAGGATAACACAGAAGGCCTTTGGCTAGCGAAGTGTGCAGATGACTGCAAACTAGGAGCCATAGATGAGTCCCCAAATGATGTGGACATCCTACAGAAGGGCCTCACTGAGACAGATGCCTGGTGTCAGAGCCATGGCCTCAAGCTCAATGCCAAAAAGTGCATTGTCATCCCCTTTGGTAAAAACTCTGTACCCATGAACTACTACATAGGCGGCAGTCTGCTTAACACTGAATGTGTGATGAGACCTTGGGACCCAGGTGGACAGTAGTCTCTCCTTTGATAATCACATCGCCACAATAGTCAGGAAATCCTTCTATGTGCCACACCTCATCACAAAAAGGTTCTCATCTAGGAAAAAAGAGGTTGTTGTTTTCCTCTACTCAACGCTTATTAGACCCATTATAGAATACAACGCCCCTTTTGGAATGTACCACACAAGACATCTGCAGCAGCTGGAAAGGCCACAGAAGTACCTCTCAAAGAGGATTACTGGCCTCAAACAGATGCCGTACACTGACGGTCTCAAAACACTCCAGCTTTACTCCGTAGCATATCTCCTACTCTGAGGTGATCTCTGCCTAACATATAAAGCTATGTCAAACCCAGAGCTGTTGGACATACTACACCTAAAGAAATCCCAATCCCTCCGAGCTACATGCTCTAGGGACCTAAACGTTGTCACCACAATAAACAGGACATGCTGGAGGGATAGATTCCTGTCCCAGCAACTTCCCGTACTCTGGAACAAGCTACCCATCTATGTCAAGCAAAGTTCCTCATTAGCACTCTTCAAGAAAAATCTTTAAGTGGATGGGAAATAGGAAATACTCCCCAGGGATCACTTCTGTGGCTCTGCTTGACAGGGGCACAGGAAAATAACTTTCTTGGTTGTTGTAAGCCAGGGAACCTTGTTGGCTAGGCTTACTTAGGCCCTTGGGCCAATAGCCTAGTAACTACCTATGAACCTAAAAGGAATACCTCAATTGCAGTTGTGGATTGCAGCAATTTTTGTACTGAAGATGACATAGTCCCAACTGGGTACTTTCTCGCGTCACATTAGGTGGGAATACTTGCATATGAATTGCTGCAATTTACATCTCTTCTGTTTTTTTTTACATAAACCTCTACAACATGTTCTCTAATGGCGTACATAACTACACAGTTATTCTTTGTGATTTTAATATCAGTGCTGTTGAGAGAGTGCCTGTGAACAAAATGTTGCAGCAATTTAGCCTGCCCTAAATACATGCTCCTACTTGAACCAATGACCTTATCATAACCAACATGCAAAATAGGTGCTTTCACACAGAAATACTCCTCAGTGCTCTGAGTGACCACTCACTCATTAAATCCATTTGTTTGTTCAGAACATATAAAAAAACCTTCTTAAATAATTGAAGGCAGAGCTTTCCCTCATAATAAGCTATAAAATCTCAACACCCTACTCAGTGCTATAGATTGGACTCCCTTGTATGCCATGTGTGAACCCACCTCCACTGAGTTTTTCAACACAAATCTGACCACAATTCAGGGTACACTGTACCCCCTTACAAAAAAAGGAGGCTTAGATCACAGTGTTTTTGGCTTCCAGTGGATATTAAAAACAAAATAAAAGATAGAGATCAGCCTGGAAGAACTGGAAAATAAACTCCCAACAGTACAGATCTACACCAGCCTTTTCTGAGTCTAAGCAAAGAAACAAGCATTGCAACAAATACTGCAAAGACTCTGTAACTTAGACTGAATCAGGAATCAAACTGGTCTAGACCCTTTCAGTTTTGCAAAGAAATAAAATACTTAACAGGGACTTAAAATAACTTTCAGCTACAGGATTGAACTCTTAACATTGAATCATTCTACCTTTGCTATTTATTATTCTCACTTTTTGCAGTCCACCATAACCAGCATAACTAAAGCCTTTTCAACAATTTACTCCCCCACCAATGAAGAACAAGAACCTTTACCCTCTAGCCTCTTATCAACCTTTTGTTTTTTTTTTTAATTTCAGTAAAACAGGCCAAGTCCCTACTTCTCAAACTCAATAATTCAGGATCTAAATCCACCAGTCTTCACCCCACCTTCCTAACGGTTGCAGCTGAAAAAAAATACTAAACTGCTTACTCGTATATTTAACTACTTTCTCACCTCAGGCACTGTCCCACCAGCATTCAAGCACACAGTTGTAATTCCTGTACCTGAAGTCACTTCTTTTAATGGCCTGAAGGATTATAGACCTATTTCTATCCTGTGCCCTATTACCAAACATTTGGAAGGTATTTATGCACGCAACTACTTAACATTAACAGTTATGACCTGCTATCCGGTATGCAGCATGACTTTGCAGTGCCTTCTGTACCTTTACTGCTCTGGTAATGGCCACTGATACCATTTATTGCAACATGAATGAGGGATTTATTATTGCAATTCTCTTTATTGACATCATAAGGGCTTTTGAAACTGTCAACCATACCCTTTTTCTCACAAGGCTCAGCTTTGGAGATAACACTGGCTGCTGTTTTTTTTTTCAGCTATGTAAAAGACAGAACCTTCCAAGTCCATTTTAATGACTCATTCTGTAAAGCTGATAAACCTAATGCAGGTGTAGCACAAGGGTGTGTGTTAGGTCATCTTCTGTTCTCTCTATCTATCTCTCTGTTAACGGTCTTCCTAGAATGATCAAATCTTAAATTAACATATGCAGATGATATGCTGCTGCTGCTGCAATCCAATACTAGCCATGGTGTTTTCAGATCAAGTTACAAGACAATTCCACTCTGTTATGTACCTGGTCCACGACTAACAAACTAGTAATTTAATCCCATGAAAACCAGTGTCATGGTCTTTGTCTCAATTAAGTAATTACCCACCGTTCCTCCTATTCTCTTAAAATATTTTAATGGGAACAGAATGCCTAATGTCACTGAACCTAGGTCCAATACTCGACTCTAAGCTTTCCTTTACCACACACACGGATGTTGTAACTAATTAAGTACTTGCTTAATTAAACCTATGTTACAAGATCAGTCATGTCCTTTTTCCTGCTGCTCAAGTGGACCATTGAGAGTAAAATCTGCAGGTTCATTCTATTAGCGGTCCCCCAGATACACCATTACGGTTTGCTAAAAATTCCAAATGAATTTCAGTGCTTCATACGGCCACTTTTCTTCAAAGTACTCTAATTTACAGGGTGCTAAAACACAATCACTGCTCCCTGTAAGACATCCCTTATGAACTCAAAAGTACTCAGGGCAGTGGTTTCCCTCTAGTACATCCTTCATTTAAAACTCCTGTAGGTGACCGAGCCTTCTCTAGACTGGGATCTGCTATTTAGAACCACCTGCTTACAGACATCAAAAATATAAAAAACATTAAAAGCTTCAGTGATGCACTTAAAGAATATTAAGCCACAACTGCTACCATGACAATGGTTAGATAACTTAACATCCCATGTGGTGGATACCAGAACACATTTAATAAATTTTTCTCGGCTTCTTATTCTGGCAACTTATATGTAAATATTTCACTTGTATATAAGAGTTTATGTATTATACATAATGATTGCACTATATTTATGCACACTTTAGCTTGCATTTTGTATACATCTTTTTTTTTCTTTCTTCTGTGCACTCTTGACTAGATATTTTAATGTTACCGTTTCTGCTATATTTAATATTGGTTAGAAGGCCATGATGTATTTTCTGCTCTTAGAGCTTTGGTCATGGCTGAAAAAGGTCAGTAGACCGGCCCACGTACTCAGTCAACAAATAGTATATAAAGTAAAATCGTATCCCTTTTTCTTTCTGCTACATGGCATGTCACCCACCTGAGTATGCTGAATAACTGCACTGCGTATGTATGCATTTTTAGATGTTAAGATAATTACTTCAGTTAAACTCCTTTGGAGAGAGACTTCTTCCTGGGTACTGCACACTTTTAGTGTCATACAATAGACAAGGGAATTGGTACAGAGGCCACATATGTCTTGCCAACAAAAATACCTTATGTCTCACCAAATGTCTTAGAGTGAGGCTCATAAGTCCTGGAGTAAATTTAAGTGTACCCATCTAGTTGTCTAAGCAGTGCTTTAAGGAAGATGAAGAGTCACATTCATTAATTTGCAGAAGTCTATTCCAAAGCACGGAGAAATGCTGGGTAATGAACCATACCTCCATTGAGTGTTACTGATTTTCTGATGTAGGTTAAGATCTCTGGATCTTGTTTTAGCTGCACTGCTTGACTTCATAAGGAAGTCAGGCTATTTTGTATTATTGTACAGAAGAGTTATGATAATTCATATGGAACAAAGGGATTCTATATCCCATTTCATCTATTAGATTACCATCAGAAAATAAAAAAATATAAGAAACTAAGCAGAAAAACTTTCCAACTGCAAGATGATGATGATGTCAGAAATCATCTTCATTATCCCTTCTATAAATACAGTAAGTTGTGCACATAAATAAGAGCTGTATCTGAAGTGGATATAGAGAAAATTTTTGAAACCCAGGTGAATCAAGGCTAAAAATCCGAAGGTACCATCTGAAATGGTAGAGTTGAGAGGTGTTCACATATTGTGCTACTGGCAATCCAATCTATTGCTACTTTACTGCACCCATTTAATATCCATGACTCTTTCTGCTTATGCCATCCCACTGAATTATGGGAAAGCAAGGAGTAGAGCACTGTAGCTGCTGTTGGGTTACTGTGGTACTTGTATTTATTTAAATAAATAAATCATATTATTTAAGAAAGCATTTTTCACTTTCATTAAATGAATAGATTGATAGATTAATAGATAAATGAAGTTCCCCTGCCAAATTTGTGTAATTGGCTTAACTTGCACATGTGTAAATTGTTGGCAGTTTAAAAATGCACAGATTAGTACTTGTTGAGGTGGTGTAATTTGTAAGTCTTTTTTTTTTCACTGAAAATAAATAAGTACTTTTTTTGCTAGTAGTTCTAAGTTACTAAAGGGCTGGTTGGCATTGGGGTCCCTGGAGCTGTGAGCCTGCTTGGATGGCTACCTGAATCGCCCCTATTAAAATCTGTCACTACATGCAACATGCTTAATCTTAAGCCCACAAAGAAACGCCATGTCAGAAGCCTGTTATTAAGCTTGTTCTCAATACACACAACTGCGTTCACTGAACCAAAACTTAGTCCTTAAAACAAAAATTCTAATAATCTTCATAATGACTGCCTGTGCTCTGTAGACATTGCTAAAGTGTGGAAAACTCTCCCAGCAAACATTACATATATCTCATTTATAACATAAATATTATTGGAAATATACCTGTCAACAACACAGCCCTACACTTGTAATACCCCATAAGTAAGGCCTCTTCTTTTTCTATATGTATTTTAAAATGCCAGTAAAATTATACCTATTAACAAAACAGTCCTGCTGTTGTACTGACACTATTACTAAGTGGTCCCAGTGGTTGTTAGCCTAGTAAATACCTATAAACCTAAGTCCCTCTCTTTATGAAACCAAATCAAATATGTATCATAACATCCTCACTTTTCCTCCTCCTTACAGTGTCATCTGTGGTCTGAGTGCCTCGCTTTCAGTGTGACTTTATATCAACTATAGAGTAATTTTGAATGTTCTGCAGCCATGCATCATTTCACCCTGCTCTAAATACTATATAGTATACTTCAAAGCGTGATCACTTGTTAAATTATGTGTACTTCTGTGTATAGAGTTTACTGTAATTTCATAGCTCATGTTAGTTGCCTGTGCAGAAGCAGGTAATGTTTTGCTTTTCTCTCTCTATGCATTTGCTGAAAAGGGGCTTTGCCCATTTGTACTAGCCTGGTAATCAAAGTCAAGCAGACAAGCAAAATAAATAAATAACTCCTGCTGTACAAACACCAACCAGAGAAGAAATATATCCTGACTTCGGGTTCAATTTAGCATCACCTGTATAGTTTCACAAAACAAATGTATTTATTTATTTATTTATTACGTATACTTTGTTAACCTAGTAAGTGAAATGGTCCAGGGACTCCTTTCAGTTGCGACCTGGCCACAGTGGGAAACCAATAACATTAAGCCATGCACTTAGGAATACAAAAAAATATTGACAAGCACTTCACAAAGATTACAGGTACAGTACATAGCCAAAGGTGACACTGAATAAGGAAAACATAAAATATTTGCAAGAATGCATATTAATGCTTAAATATACAAAATGCATTTCATTATAAATATAAAATTGCATTTAAGTATACTGCACTGTTCATAGCACTATACGATATTAGTGCACTGTAATTGACTAGGAACTAGCAAGTGAATAGGGGTACAGTGGTACAAAAAATGGGAGGGATAGTTATACTTGCATCACTTTTGTCTCATGACACTACCTAAGGACATTTTTTTTTCAGAGGAGCTGTTGCATTGCTTTTTGTATTTAGCTTGGATGCAGCTATATGTAATTGTGCTGCTCATTGTTCTTCAAACTTTAACAGCACAAAAGTGACAAAGCCACCATCAATGGGGACAGTAGCTCTATTTCACTTAAAAAGTTAACAGTACAGCCAATGTCCTTCTATTCCTATGATGCAGTATTCCTGATGTGGGATTTTCTGCCTTCAGGCGACTTGTACGTCAGCTCTTGTACAAAAGCTTCATCTTGACTGTTGCAGCTGCGTGGGATGTCACACATAGGACCATAAAACAGGGACCTTAAATGTGATGTCTGCACACACAGTCCTCAGAACTTTTCAGCCGCAGACGACTTTGCATCATACGATCGCTCTCCAGACCTAGGATCGATTAAAGATAAGTAACTTGTTGGGTTTTTGCATTTCTAATTTTACAGATTTTTCACATTGCTTAGGCTTGGTTTTCTTGTAGCTTTCAGCTGATGTCAGGGAAAAAGGGAAAGTGCCAATGCGGGTGCCAAATTCCTCATAAGGACACCCATGACAAATGCGTATTCTGCTTAGGCCGGGAACACGACCATAACGCCTGCCCTATTTGTAAATCTTTTGTACCCAAGACCCGTCTGGCAGCCTAAAACCTGTACTTACAAAACCAATGCCTCAAACGGCTGGCTCTCAGGATGGATCCTGTGCAAGTACCTCCGCGAAAGAAAAGATGCTTAGGCCTTCATCGCCTGCCGCTTTGCACCCAGACGTCCTGCCAACTACCAATGTAGGAGTTGAGGAGTGCACGGCGGATTTGTTGGCTCCATCGACCTCCCTCGAGGAGGCCGCTGCACAGCCGATGTCCGGCATGTCCACGGAGCTTTCTCAGACACCGATGCCTGTCGATGTCGAGGGGGAACCAGATTTGGTGTCCCTTTGACAGGGATCCAGACCTCGGATCAGGCTGCTGCCAAACCCAGCTCTAGACCTACTCCAATCAAAAAGAAGCAGAAAACTAAGTATATTAAGCCTACTTCTGAAGCACCCCCGGATTGGGAGGCCTTCTCCTCTTCTCTTATGCAGGCATTTATGGCCCTTAGGCCTTCTGCTTCACCCACTACTACATTTCCTCTGTTAAGCCCTAGGCCTACCTCTGCTTCTTCTATTCTCATGGCTCCCTTACTTGAGGAAGAAGAGCATGAATTTACCTACTCTTCATCAGATGAATCCATTTCTTATGCATCTCAGATTGCTTCTCCCAAGGAATACTACTCTCCTGATGAGGAATCTGTGGAAGGGGATTCTCCACCAGAAGAATTACATTTGGTGAAACCATCACCGGTTTCAAATGGGATACTTCCCAAATGACAGAACCCCAAAAAAAGATATTTTGAACTGCTGCAAGTGGAGTCCCCCTCCTCTTCAGCTGTACCCCCTGTTCTTCCAGCATACTTGGATGCCTTTACTGCAGCCTGTAGAACTCCTGACTTTCAACCTCTTGCTCCTAAACGCCCAGACCGCTTCTATAAGGTGCCAGAGGAACAAAAATTCCTCAAAGCCACCCTTAGCAGACCCAGCAGTGATTGCCACTGCTCTTGATAAACAGCCTAGGCTGTTACCTTCTGCCTCCCTATCGCTCACGGATAAAGATAGCAAATCCATGGATAGGATAGGCAAAAAGGTGTACACCTCCTCCACTTTGGCTTTCAGGGCCATTAACTATCAAACACGTGACCAAGTATGTCCTGGACTTAATATCCTAAGCCACCTCTATGCTGGCTTCCATTCCAGACAACCCCATTAAAACGGATATATCTTCCAAATTGTCCTTAGCACTACAAGTGGCTAGACACTCTATAAGATGCAGCTACATTGCTGCAGAAGCTTCTGCTCGCTCTGCAGCATCAGCATCCGTCCTAAGGAGATATTCCTGGCTTAGACTTCAGAATCTGCCAGAGGACTTCAAGTCCAAAATCTTGGATGCCCCCCTGGATCACAACTTCCTCTTTGGAAAACAATCTGCAGACCTTTTTAAGAATCTGCAAGAAAAAAGCAAAGAATTACAGGAAATTAAACATCTTCTGGTATCCTCTATTCCAAAATTTTACAGAAACTACTCTGCTAAGACCACCTTTGTTAGGCGTAACCCACATTCTGCTGCCTCCTCCTCCAGACCCAGAAGAGGAACTAGAAGACATTCCTCATCCAGGCCCACTGGCCCACCTCCTCAGCCCAGACAGGCCTTTCAGGACAGGGGAGGTCCTAGTAATGCATGACTGCTTTGCACATTTGCCCCTCTCTGCTCACCTTACCCCACTGTCTTCCCCGTCTTGCAGAAAATTACCACAGATCAATGGGTATTAACCATTATTCAAAAAGGATACTTTCTATCCTGGATACTTTCTATCCTGGAACCAAATTCCCCCCCTGTAAAGGCATTCCTCCCCCCCCAAAAAAAAATAAATAAATAAAACTGCCATCTCCTACCACATATTCTGTCAGACCTACAACAACAAGGCACAATAGAGCCTGTTCCCACAGGACAAGAAGGAAAGGGATTCTATTCCCATCTCTTCCTGGTCCCTCAAAAGGATGGTCCCTGGAGACCCATTTTGGATCTCTCCTTCCTAAACCTTTACCTGCAGGTACCATCCTTCAAAATGCTGTCACTTCCCACTCTCTTACCCTTCATACCCACAAATGTTTTCATGGTCACCATGGACCTAAAAGATGCTTGCCTGCACATTCCTATCAGGGCCTCACACAGATGTTTCCTGCGTTTCTCTGGCCCATCCTCACACTTCCAATTTACTGCTTTACCTTTTGGCTTATCCACTGCCCCAAGAGTGTTTACAAAGTGCCTAGCACCAGCCATTGCATTTTGCAGGACCCAAGGAATCCAGATTTACCCATATCTGGACGACATCCTTATCCTAGCACAGTCAGAAGATTCCCTCTTAAGACATCTTCATTTCACTATGTCCCCAATACAAAGTCTAGGGTTCACCCCAAACCTCAAGAAGTCCTCCCTGAACCCAGACAGGGTTGCAGAATCAATAGAAAATTAATGAAAGCCTTTCTCCCACAGGACAAGGTTCTATCTCTAACTTCACACTTCCAGGAAGTCTTGCTCTCCCAGACAGTCAGTGCAAGGCAATTTCTTCGACTCCTGGGATGGATGGCAGCAACCATTCCCATGCTACCATTGGCCAAGATGCATATGTGAAAATTGCAATGGTACCTAAAAAATATCTGCTCACAACACCAGTCACTTGGAACAAGTGATCCCCCTTCTTCCCTGTTTAAAGAAGTAAATTATTTGGTGGATACAGCAAGTACAACTAAACTCGGGGCTTCCACTGCACCCCCCTCCACCCTCACAAATATTGCATACAGATGCCTCAGACTCAGGTTGGGGAGCCACCTTGCACTCCTGCAGAGTCCACGCTCAGTGGCAACCTCCCATGAAAACCAAACACATCAGTGTAAGGGAGATGACAGCAGTTCTTTTAGCTCTACAGACTTTCATACCCCTGCTACTACCAGGTCCTCTTCTAATAGTGACGGATAATACCGCTGTAATGTGGTACATCAACAAACAGGGAGGTACCAAGGCATACCAACTGCTAGCCCTACTAATTTGGGATCTAGCATCCCAGCAAGCCATTTACATCCCTTCGCAGGACAACAAGCAAGCAGACCTTCTGAGCAGAACATCCTCTCCACAACACGAATGGATGCTGGACAGGACGGTCTTCCTAGACATAGTCCACCGGTGGGGCACTCTACAAATAGACCTGTTTGCATCCCCCCAGAACAGGCAACTGCAGACTGTCTGCACAAAGACTTACTCCCCCCAAGCCTGGAGAGTAGACACCTTCACTTTCACATGGGAGGGAACGTTCCTTTACGCCCCCCCCCCTCCCTCTGATTCAGAAAGTCCTTCTGAAAATCAGGAAGGACAACCCAAAAATCTTGCTAGTGACTCCCTACTGACCAAGGCAGCACTGGTTCCCTCTTCTACACAATTTAACCAAGGGCAATCACTGCAAGTTACCCCACAAGGTGGACCTTCTGACACAAGACAAAGGAACTCTCCTACACTCAGACTTGAAAATGCTATCCCTGACACTGTGGGTGATAAATTACTAACCCCATTCAGACACCACTACTCAGAGGGCATACTGTCAGTCCTGAGGGAGACCAGGAAACCCACTACTAGGAAATCATACCTTGCTAAATGGAAAAGATTTACTCAGTGGTGTCTGGAACAGGGCAAGGACCTTTATGAGGCTGAACACCCCCCCTAGTCCCCTCATATATGTGTCAATTGGTAAAGGGTGGACTTTCCTATTCAGTAAAAGTGCACTGCTCTGCATTATCAGCCTGCTTACCTTTGGAGCCTCCCTTGTTAGCCAGGCTACATGTGAAACTTTTCCTTAAAGTGGTCTTGCACATTAGACCATCTAAAAAAACAATCCCTCCTCCATGGGACCTGAACTTCATCTTGGAAAAACTCACCCAGCTCCCCTTCAAACCGGCTAATACAGCCTCTCTACAGTTTTGTACTTGAAAAATAGTACTGTTAGTCGCTATTACCTCTACCAGAAGGGTTTCCGAGCTACAGGCCTTAATGGCATGCTCTCCTTACACCATTTTTCATAGGGACAGGGTTGCACTGAAAATTAAACCCTCCTTCATGCCCAATGTAGTCAGTGACTTATCTCTAAATCAATCCATTCACCTACCCAATTTTTTCCCCTCTCCCAATAACCAAGGAGAGGGGATACTCCACTCCCTAGATGTCCACAGGCAACTGAGATTTTGCTTGGACAAGACTAAAGACATTATAAAATCCAAACAACTCTTTGCATCCTTCTACCCCTGGGCATTGGGCAAGGCAGTCACCAATCTGTTTCTGCTACTCGTACCACAGAAAACCCCATCCAGCTGGGGTTAATGCACACTCCACAAGAGCAGTGGCCACTTCTTAGGCCTTCCAAAAAGGCATGGACACGCTACATGGTCCACTATCCACACTTTCACCAAACATTACAAATTGGACCAAATCTCCAAAGCACGTGCAGGATTTGCCAGGGCAATCCTACAAGGATTTGTGGAATCATCTTCTGCATCCGCCACCCTTTCATCAAACTAAGCTGTGGTAATCTCCCACACCAGGAATTATGCAACATAGGAATAGAAGGACATAGAATAGTTGTGTAAAATCTTACCATTCTCTTCCATGTTGCTGTATTCCTTCCCACCCACCATTCCTTCTCACAGACTTTACCAGTCTAACTGTTCCCTGATACCTCTCTCCTTTATGGAAGAGACCCAGTACCTTTTAAGTGTAACCTTTGGCAGCCTATCCTGCTGGGCCATCTACTTTATCTGCTTGGCTTCAAGTTCTGAGGATTGTGCGTGCAGATGTCACATTTAAGGTCCCTATTTTATGGCCCTACGTGTGACGTCCCACGCAGCTGCAACAGCCAAGCTGAAGCTTTTGTATAAGAGCCGACGTACGAGTTGCCTGAAGGCAAGAAATCCCACACCAGCAATACTGTAACATGGAAGAGAAGGACATCTGTGGTTATGGTAAGATTTTGCACAACTATTCTTTTGAATCATCGTGCATTTTTTGAACAATAAATTCTTAAATGTTTGACATCATTCACTAACTGTAATTCTCAGTGATCTACCAGTATTTAAAAGAACAGTGCCAACAAGCTGAAGATGGTCCGATCCACAAGAAAGTATAAGTATAGATAAGAAAACATACCACATAGCACTTCCATTTAATTACTGGAAGCTAAGTATGACCAACTTATTTGTGAGGGTAACCCATGACATAGTAGTAAAAGACTAGCACTAATACTAAACTTCACTTTAAAAAGTACAAGAGAAAATGGCAAGTTTTTTGTAGGGTATCTGCATTACTGTAAATAAGTAAATACAACTGATCAGAACAGACAGAAGTCCAAAAGAATATACATTTACCTGAACAGTTAGAAACGAGCAGGAAAGATGCATTTCTTTACATTTTTTGAGATATTCACCCCAGCCCAAGTCCCACTGTTCATAAAGCCATCACTTTCAACCCCAAATAAACCTTTCAACAAAAAACAGAACCCAAACTTACCTTACTAAATATGAACCTAAGAAGTATGTGCAGTAAAATCCATGACATACATGCCTGCCTTGCCACATACACTCCTGATGTATTCGTAGCTACCCAAACCTTTTACCAATATAATAAACAAGCATTGAAACAATGGTCTAATTATATCCACCATGTTTTTGTCTTGTCAAAAACACAATACTGTCTTCCCACCAGCAACTGCTCAGTAGGACTTTCACAATACTCCTTGTCATGGTTTCGTAGTTACCTGTCTAAAAGGCAACAAGCCATTAAATGGCAATAAACCTACTCGTCCTTTCAACCATTTACTACAGGTGTCCCTCAAGGCTCTATCTTTGGTCCTCTCCTGTTTAATACATTTATTAATGACCTCTACACTTCCACTCACCATGCTAGTTTAGTTCAGTATACAGATGACTCAACTTTAATATGTACGGCCTCAACAATAAATAAGCTCCAAGATGTTACCCAAAAATATTTCTTCTCTGTAGAAACCTGGCTCAAAGAATCAAACCTCCTGCTTAACCCCAAGGAAACTAAGTTAATGCATTTTACCTCAAAACGTTGCCAAAATCAAAAGTAATCTTTTACCATAAAGTCAGCAAATAATACTGTCGATAACTGTAACTCACAGTACACTTCCAGGCATTATAATAGATGACTGTCTCAAATATGACCAGCATAATACCGCACACCATTAAATCTACACACCAGAAACTAGGTTCCCTTTATAGGATCAATGGATTTCTTACATGTACTGCAAGAAAAACTTTAGCCACCACCTTCATATTGCCAACTCTCTTATATGCTGCTCCTATCCTAACAAACTTAAACAATACTCAAGGGAAAAAAAAAAAACTTGCCTCCTGCTACAATAAAATAGCTAAATTTGCTACCAGTCTCCCTCGCAGGACCCACCATTGTCACAACTTAAAACAGTTAAACTGGATTAAACTGCACAACTACATAACATATTCACAACTAACTACAGCACACAAAACTCATTCATCCTGAAAAATGCCTTTCACTGCAAAGCTCATTATTGCCCTACTGTCCAGCAAGGGACCTCTGTTCTAGTAACAAATTCTTACTACTCACAGAGAAGTCATATAATGTTGAAGGAGCCTCACTGTACTCCTACATCATTGCTAAACCCTGGAGTATCCTTATACTAATAAAACTCTCTGACGAACTCAATAGTTTTAAACCACTGCTTAAACAACGTCCTGGTCCTACACATGCTTATCAACAGGTTCAGACTTTGTGCTCCTCATATGATGCTCTCCAAATACAGAATACTCACAACTTCTCAGTGAAATGACTAAACAGTTTTTATACATAACTACTGCCTGTACAGCTATTAAGTTGCATGTGAGCTTACTCTTTAGTAACTTATAGCTCTGTAAAATCTTAGAATACATAAATGTAACTATTGTATGTGTATAAATGTAAATAGAACTGTAACTAATCTATGTGTTTAACTGGAACTTAGTATAATGCAACATAAGCAAGTGAAGCTTTTCTCCCCCTCCTCTGTTGAAAATGGGTATTACCCAGTCGGATATTCCTGGTAAACAAAGACAAATACGTAAAGCAGTAGGACTTTTCATTTACCAACACTAAGCAAATTGTCAAGAGGCTTCATGATCAGTCAGTAGGTTTTGTGCACATATATGACGCAACAAAACAAAAGTGATCAAAGCACAGGCACAGTCTGTTTATCACATCAGGCTAGCAGAAGTGTGAGCTTGCTTTTTCATTGTTTTCTGAGAGTGGCTTGCTTTTTCATTGTTTTCTGAGAGTGGCTTGCTTTCTTTTTGTTTTCATTTGGCAGACTGAGTTATTGTAGGTTATTGTGTTATCTCTAATAACAAAACATCTCTCTCTCTACACTGGAATACCAACATGTCATTTGTTTAGAAAAAACTGGAGACTGAAACTGAAGTACTGGTTGACTTGTTTAGGGAGGGGAGGCATATACAATCTGCACTTTTACAGTTGTACATTTGAATTCCCACATGCTTACATTTTTCTGGCACATAGACCTCTGTGACTGATCACACACACACACTAAAACACACACACACACACACACACACACACACACACACACACACACACACACACACACACACACACACACACACACACACACACACACACACACACACACACACACACACACACACTAAAACACAGTTTTGATTACAAATACTTCCAGGTTCAGCATTATTTAAACACACAGCACTTGTGATAATACTTCCATTTTTTATTGCAGCATTTTTCTTTACCTGCAATAGGGGATGAATAGGATTCCCGAGGAAGAGTCACAGACAACTGTGCAATAATTTTTTAAAGTGGCATGTCTTCCTTGTAGTGTGGAGAGTATAGAAAGGTTCAGGTGTTCATCGTGCATACAGCTGCAGTAATCACAGATGGGTTTTCTGCCGTCAGGCGGGTCCTCGGTCGGCCGAATTCCAAAGTCTAGGTCCGGCGTCGGTTGTTGTCGCTTTCTTTCCTGACGTCAGTGCGACAGGGGTATATAAGACACAGCCGACGCCATATTCTTCAGTCTTTTTTGCCGCGCGGTGCCCGAAGCAGAAGCAGTTCGCAAGTGCTGGTCGGCCAGCTCCTGAAATTACGAATAATTGGAAACCGAAGTCTTCTTTAAAGCTAAGTACCCCGTTGGGGAAACTTTTCTTGCCTCAGACTGATGTCAGACAAAGTTAACAATTGTATTTCTTGTGGGAAGCAAATACCGCATAAGGATTTCCATTCCCTCTGCATACCTTGTTTAGGCCCAGATCACGACGTCTCGGCCTGTCGCTTTTGCGCTACTTTCAATAAACGCACTATTAAGCGTCGGGCGGAGTTCGCCCAGCACTTTTTTGGTAAAGCCTTTGATTATAAAATGTCGTTGGATACTCCGACTACCGTTTTGTCCAAAAAACGCAAGGACAAAGACCGACACGTGAGGTCCGCGGTCTCCACCGACACCATGCCAAAACCGGCTACACGTGGTCCGGTTCTCAGCGAGGCACCTACGCAGCCCCTGACTACCAACGACACTTCTTTGGCGGTGTCCTCTGTAACCGAGACCGCAGGTACCTTGGCCCATACCCAGACTACAACCACCGAAGCCACTGTGAGTGTTGAGCCTCCTAATGTGGACAGGTCCACTTCCACCCATGGTGTCTTTAGACCCTCATCTTCCTTCTCCATAAAGGCCTTTACTAAGTCCAAATCAGCCATGCATCCCAAGAGGCCTGTTGAATAGGGCCCATCTTCAGGCCCCATGCCTAAAAAGCAGATGCTAAAAATGGCTGAGGATTTAATTACTCTTATCAGGGGTTCCCAACCCCCTCCAGACAAGAGACCCAGAGTGGAGGAAGCTTCTCCCTCTTCTGACCAGGACTCCATTTTTTCAGAACATTCTGATGAAGAGGAACACTCGTACTCCCCTTTTGAAGATTCGGATGCTGAGCAGTCCATTCCTTCTGTATCTCCCCCAGAGGATTTCTCTTTTGGGGAAGCCTTGCACACCTTGAGGGAACACTTCCATTGGGAAGGCCAAGACTTTTCTGATTCCAAGAAAAGACTTGGGGAATTTCTTTTGTTACCTCAGCACAGACCTCTGGCGATACCTCCTGTCTTGGACATACTTGATGATGTTTACTCGGAGGCTTGCCTAAATCCGGATTCCCTGCCTCCTGCCCCATTCAAGCCTGAATAGGTACTACCGAGTTCCTAACTCTCACCAATTTCTTTACAAAAGCCATAATGCTGACCCTGAAACCATTTCTCAAGGCCCCAAGGGAATGAAGGCCTCTACTGCTAAGAATCCACTACCTTCCGAAAAAGAGTCTAGATCCTTAGAAAGGTGGAGAAAAAAGGTATATACCTCGGCCACCCTAGCCATGAGGGCCTTAAATTGTCAGTTCCATATGCTTAAATATCAGCAGTTTCTGTTATCACAATTAAGAAATAAAATGTCTCAACCCGAACAACCAGATTTGAAGGAGTTGCAGGATATGATGCATAGTGCAGAACAAGTGGGTAAACGCACCTTACAATGTGGCTATGATGCCCTACAGGCCTCAAGTAGAGCTGCTGTGACAGGATCAGTCATTCGTAGACATGCCTGGCTTAGGGAACAAACCTTGCCTGACCATGTTAAAGCTAAGCTATTAGATGCTCCTTTATAAAAGGATGTACTATTTGGTACTAATGCTGAGGAGATACTACGGAAAATGGAAGAAAAAGCTAAATCTATGCAAACTGTCAAAGCTTTTCTACAGGTTCAACCACCACGTTTTAGCAGAAATTGGCCTTCAAAGAACTGGTCCTTTCCAGCCACGGACAAGCCACAAAGAGGTAGATACAGGCGCACAAGGGGCAGAGGACAACCTCAAGGATCATATAGAGGCAGACAATGGCAAACTCCAGCACCAAGAGGTGGCGAAGACAGTGCACAGCAGTACAGGAAACAAACCCAATGACTTCCCCCTTTTCATGCCAAGCAAGTCTCAGCTGACAGCACCCTTGGGAGGAAAGCTGGCATTATTTACAAGAAATTGGCATATTATCACAACAGACAAATGGATCCTGGACATTATAAACAGAGGCTACAGATTTCATTTTCACACTCTTCCAAAAATGAGAGGCATGCCAAACCTGCCACACAATCAAAGGGCAGAGGCTCGAATACAAATTTCAAAGCTTATGGCCATGAAGGCTATTCAAGAGGTACCTACTCACGAACAAGGTCAAGGTTTTTATTCCAGACTTTTTCTAGTACCAAGGAAAGGAACCGACTGGCGACCCATTTTGGACTTATCCATCCTAAACACATTTCTACTCGTACCAAAATTCAAGATGCTCACATTACAGCATCTTCTTCCTATGCTGGGCAAGGAGTTTTGGCTGGTAACATTGGACCTCAAGGAGGCATACCTGCATGTCCCAATCAGACAAAGCTGCAGAAGATACCTCAGATTTCTTGCAGGTTCAATCCACTATCAATTCTCTGCATTGCCCTTTGGCTTATCTACTGCGCCCAGAGTATTCATGAAATGCCTGGCATCAGTAATTGCCTACTGCAGACTTCAAGGGATACAAATTTACCCTTATTTGGACGACTGCCTGATCCAAGCGGACAACAAGCACATACTTCTGGAACATCTGGCTTATGTAACACGGTTATTGAATTCTCTGGGATACACAGTCAACAAAGAGAAATCCAGGCTAACACCATCTCAGAAAATAACTTTCCTGGGTGCCAACTTGGACACAAACACCCAGATGGCCTATCTTACGCCAGAAAAACAAGGGCAACTAACTCATTACTTCAAAATACTAGCAAATTGTACCAGGCTCACTGCAAGGAAAATCCTGCAGGCTCTGGGCTTCATGGCATCTTGCATTCTTCTAATCCCATGTGCAAAGTTGCATATGAGGAAACTTCAATGGTACCTAAAAAACCTATGGTCTCAACACAGCCACAGTTTGGAAACAATAATGCCAATAATCCCATGTTTGCAAAAGGAATTTCTATGGTGGGCCCAAGCATGCCAAACAAACACCGGCCTTCCATTCTGCAAGCCTCAAGCAAATCAAGTCATCACAACAGACGCCTCAGACTACGCCTGGGGGGCGCACATGACAGACAGGTGCATTCAGGGCAAATGGTCCCAAAAGGAAAAGCACCTTCACATCAATCAAAAAGAAATGCTAGCAGTGATAAATGCAATTACAATTTTCAAGGACCTCCTGCATCCAGGGCAATTATTGATAAGAACAGACAACACCACAGTAATGTGGTACATAAACAAACAAGGTGGAACACATTCATACCCCCTGTGCAGGCTAGCCATGTCACTTTGGAACTTGGCTCTGGAATGGCAAATCGAACTTCAAGCACAGTACTTGCCAGGATTGGAAAACACGCTGGCAGACAATCTAAGCAGAAATATGACAGATCCACACGAATGGAAGTTGCATCCTCAAGTGTTTACAAAGATAATCCAAGCGTGGGGAAGACCAGACATAGATCTCTTCGCCTCCCACAGGAATCATCAATTGAAAAAGTTCTGTTCAAGGACCTTTCATCCAAAGGCCTGGAGAGTGGACGCCCTTTCTTTCAGTTGGGCAGCATGGACAGTTTACGCTTTCCCACCTTTGCCTCGTCTGCCCAAGGTGCTCTTGAAAGCAAGAGCAGACAGACCGAAGATGATACTGATTGCTCCAGACTGGCCAAGACAACACTGGTACCCACTCCTGAGGAGCCTAACACATACTCCTCCCTGGACCCTACCTCTAATGCCTCTTCTACTGACTCGGCACAGCTACAAAACTCTTCACAGTCAGCTGAAAACACTCAATCTGGCTGCATGGAAAATTCCTTAACACCACAACAGACCCTACTCTTCAAAGAGGTGCAGGATGTCATTTTGGAGGCTAGAAGGCCATCTACTAGAAAGGCTTACTCCGCAAAATGGAAACGGTTTTCCACTTGGAATGAGAAAAAAGGCCAGGATCCTAGAAAACTGAATTTGCCTCAGATATTACAGTATCTAGCCGAGCTGTTGAACAGTGGACTTTCATTTTCCTCCATCAAAATTCATGCCTCAGCCATTTCTGCAGAATACAACACTGATCCACCCTTATTCTCTCAACCACTTTTAAGACAGTTCTTCAGAGGAGCTAAGAATATAAGACCTCCAAGGAATCAACCAATACCAGCCTGGGATCTTAACTACATTCTAGAAAAATTAACATTGCCTCCCTTTGAACCAGCTGCCTCAACAGATTTGCAATATTTGTCCTGGAAAACAGCTTTCCTTCTGGCCATTACCTCAGCTCGTAGGGTTTCGGAACTACAAGCCCTCATGGCTGTGCAGCCCTTTCTCATCTTCCATCAGGACAGGGTTTCCCTACGAACCAACCCGTCATTTATGCCTAAGGTAGTATCCAGGGTAGCTTTAAATCAGGCCATACACTTTACCTACCTTTTACCCCAATCCTCAAAACAAAGGGGAAAGGCTGCTACATTCCTTAGACATCCATAGACAGCTACGTTACTATTTGGACAGAACACAGCCCTTCAGGAAATCAGAACAACTTTTTGTGTCCTATGCTGTAGGAGCTCAAGGGAAGCCAATTTCCAAACATACAATTTCAAAATGGATAGGCCATTGCATACGGTTTTGTTACTCCTTTCATGGCAAACCTGTTCCTACAGGCATCAGATCCCACTCCACAAGGGCCACAGCTACCTCTACAGCCTTCCTCAGAGGAGTCCCTACCAAAGATATTTTGGAGGCAGCCACTTGGAGTTCTGTGCATACCTTCACAAAACACTACCACCTGCCTTTATACTCCAAAACTAGAGCAGGCTTTGCCACTGCTGTGTTGCAGGGCATTCTGGCTGCTCCCAGTTCCACCTAGTGCCTACCACCCTGTGCGTAGCTTTGGGATTCTACCCATCTGTGATTACTGCAGCTGTATGCACGATGAACATAGTACAGTTTTGTACCTGGGAGGTAAAACTACCACAATTTCAGTCCAAAAAACGTTGCCGTGAATGAATGTAAATGAGTTCAAGTCTAGCAAATAATTCATCATGAATTATGAATTATTTGCTAGACTTGAACTCATTTACATTCATTCACGGCAACGTTTTTTGGACTGAAATTGTGGTAGTTTTACCTCCTAGACAACTCTTTTGTGGATTCTTGGTCTTTTAGAGTTGTATCACTCTGTTTTGGGATTACAGTTTTGTACCTACCATAAATGTAGATGTTCGAGTGCTAATACAGCTGCAGTACAGGTTTCCCTCCCTCCTTCCCCTCTTGGTAAAGGCCTAGTGGCTAACACCTCCTCATACAACCTGATTGGGTTATCCTTCTATGGTGTATTTGCTTGCAACTACTGATTTTTGATTATATTGCATTGCTTGACTATATATATATATATATATATATATATATATATATATATATATATATAATTTATGTATTGCCTTCCTTCTGGGGGCACCTGACATCTGGGGCAAGAAAGACTGAAGAATATGGCGTTGGCTGTGTCTTATATACCCCTGTCGCACTGACGTCAGGAAAGAAAGCGACAACAACCCGCCTTGGACCTAGACTTTGGAATTCGGCCGACCGAGGACCCGCCTGATGGCAGAAAACCCATCTGTGATTACTGCAGCTGTATTAGCACTCGAACATCTACATTTATGGTAGGTACAAAACTGTACTTTCTAATCCTTAACAAATGCTTCCCTCTGTGGAGTCAAGCTTTTAATCATGCTGACACTGAACCACATAGTACTGTAAAAACAGGCACACGACCATGCATATCAAAAATTTGTGAGGGACAGGATAAATATATTAGGCAAAATCAGGACTTCCTGCAAAATCATGGACACTGAGATGCGTGCTGAAAAGAAGCGGTAGTACAGTATAAAAACAACCTTTTCAGTCAAACCCATACCTCTCAACTTCTTTTGATCAAGAATTCAGGACAAAGCCAACAGTAATACAACTAAGGTACAAAATCATGGGCAAGTTTTAAATATGACTCCAGTTCACTAAAAAGATTAACTGCCAACTGTTTTGTAAAAAGATGTATTTTTGCTCAAACACATTTCTCATCTTTTTAGTTCAAGAATTCTGAACCAAAGACAATGATGATGGGGTCAAATTCACAAAATCAGGAGCAACGTTTAAATATTACTCTAATGCAGTTAAACAGAACAGCCATTTTCACATCAGCATGCACTGCCTCCCCCAACAATTCAAACGGTACTTCAGTTTCAGTCCCCAGTATATTGTCTACCATTATCTCCTAACTGTAATCCTCCCTGATTTACCTGGAAAGCAAAAGTTTTACAAGTGTAAGTATATGAGACAAAATGAGGTACATTCTGATGAAGTACTTAGGAGTATGGATTAAAAAGGATTCTGGTATGCCAGCTAAAGATATGTGGGAGGAAACTAAAAAGATAATACAAAAACTGAGAAATTGAAGCCCTGTTATATGACTATGAATAGCAAGATACAAGCAGTTCAAATGTTTTAAGTCCCTTTAGTTTTATGTAAAGGTCAGGCATATTTTTATCAACCAAAGGAGAAGTTGTGGATAGCTGTTAATATAAGAGTCAAAGGATCTTGTCTGTGAGGAGATGGCAAAAGTCAAGTGGGATAAGCTGATTTTTCCAATTGAACAAGACAGTTTCGGATTACCTGATTTAAACTGGTATTTCAGAGCTACACAGTTAAGGCTCCTATACATAGCATAAACAGAAACCTGTAATTCAAAGTGGAAAGGGATGATGATGAAACAGAAGGGAAGCTCAAGAGACAAAGGGGGGGGGGCTGAGATTTTGGATGAAGACCCTTATGGAGAATAACAATAACTGTTCAGAATATTATATTTGTAAAGTAGCAGAAAGTATTTTAAGAACTAAGCCTTCATGGGAATGGAGAAAGGAGATTCTGCTGATAAGGATGATTGCAATTAGGGACACAGATAATAGGCAAGAGGGGGCTGGAGTTTATTGGACAAAACTGGCAAAAGTACCAAGGTATTGGGAACAAATAATTAGAGAACGAAAGGTAATAGAAAGAGAAGAGGCTAAGAATTTATTTGGACTGCAGGCTAGAGATTGCCTTCCTTATTAAGGATTGATCTCAGATTATAGGCAGAGAGAGAAATAGCGGGTTCCTAAGCGAAAGACCAACACTGGTAGAGTTTTTAGTAGAATCTAGAAAAGTAGCTGCTTTTAAAAAGGGAGTAATTAGTAGAGCATACAAAATATTGCATGATAATTATAAGAATAAATCAGAGGAGGTTAGAAAGGATTGGGAAGAGAAACTTGATAAGCACTTCACAAAGAAACAATGGGGATAGATGTATGTCAACCCAAATTTGCAACAAAGTCTAGAAGATTTAGGTTCTTTGATTGGAAGTGTCTGCATAGGTGTTTTTACACCCCAAGTAGACTTCAAAGAATTTTTCCCTCAGATGGACAGCAATTGTTGGAGGTGTGATAGGGAAGAAAGAGGTAATCGGGATCATATTTTCTGGAAGTATAATGAGCTGGCAGACTTCAACAATTCTCTGCAGACTGCTCTATCACAGATACTGGGCGAGTTCAGAATTGCCTAGACATAGTAAGGCCTTGCTGAGTCTAATTATGGGGTTGCCAAAAACGTAATTACTAGAAAATGGAAATTAGAGTCTAAACCAACTTTATTAGAAATGGTGAATATAGTAACAGAGGTAAAACAACTGGAGTTGGGATCTTTAGAAAAAGGGTATTAGTAAATTACATAGAAGAAAATGGGAATTGTGTGAGCAATGCATGCAGAGGAGGAATGATATTTAAAAGAAGGCATGATTTGAATGAGCTGTGTAATGTTTGACTGACAATGACTGGATAGATTATAAGTGATGTATAATGTTTACAAATAAAATTATGTCATTAAAAAAATGGGTGCATTCAATAAAATTTGGACACTTGAGGTATGTACTGAAAAGAATAGGCAGTAAAATTTGGACACTTGAGGTGTGTACTGAAAAGAATAGGCAGCACAATCCTCAGAAGTACACTGGGTTCATAGATGAGTAATAGGCTAATTGCCCTTGTGGGCCATTTTAAGTCTAGCCAATTACCCCATGTGAGAATCAAACCCTGCACCTTGTGTTTGTAAGGTAACCACCTTAACCATTATGCCAGCCCCCACCCCACTGTGGTGTAATACATATAACAGAAAAAAATGTCACAAGGAACTACCCTGCAGAATATGAAAAACTAATTTTAAAACAGTTTAGCCCTGAAATTATAAATGTACATAAAACAAAAGTACTAAACAGTTTTAATAACACTATTATTAAGTAGTTATTTGCCGCTTTTTTTCAGTTGTATAGAAGCAACAACTCTGATGGCCGAACCCATGCCTCTTAACTTGTGTTGTTCAATAATTCCAGACAAAGCCAACATTAATGGGGGTAAATGCGCAAAATCAAGTGGAGCTTTTAAATATTACCCTAATTCACTCAGTGTTAGTAGAAGTAGAACTACCATATTTGTATCAAAATGCAGGTTTGCTCAAACATACCTGTCAACATATTCCAGACTGGGAACAAAGTCAGGTCCAACTTTTAAATATTACTCTGCTTTACTTAAAAGGTTAACAAACTGTTTTGCAGCAACATTTATTGAACAATCTGACATTATTTACTGATATTAATTCAACCTCTTAACTTCTTTTGTTCAGGAATTCGTGGCAACAGTAATGGGGACTGAGGCACAAAATCAGGCCAACTTTTAAATATTACTGTAATTCACTTAAAAGGTTAACAGAGCTGCCATTGTAACATCAACTCACATTTTATGAGCAACAAAAACCTCTAATCTTCTTCTTTTTTCGGCTTTTCCTGGTTAGGGGTCGCCACAGCAGATCACCTGTCCACTCATGATTGGCAGTGGAGTTTTTACAGTATTGAGTTACCAGCCTGACGCCCAACCTTCCACAGTAGGCACACACAAGCACACACTCATGAATAGGGCCAATTTAGAGTGTCCAATCCACCTACAGCATGTCTTTGGGATGTGGGAGGAAACCAGAGCACCCGGAGGAAACCCACGCGACCACATGTATGGCATTATTTTGCGACAGCGGTCATACATGAATTACACAAAATTCAAACATTTTACATAAGATAGGGTAAAGTTTTGAGGCAAAATCAAGAACTTTCATGGAGTATTTGTCAGACTTTTATGTATGTGTATATATATATATATATATATATATATATATATAGAGATGTGTGTATATATATATGTATATATATATGTATATATATATATATATATATATATATATATATATATATATATATATATATATATAGATGTGTGTGTATATATATATATATATATATAGATGTGTGTATATATATATATATATATATATATATATATATATATATATATGAATGTATAAAGTAAAACCTTTTTTCTGTTATGGTAGGCCTATTTCCTTCTCTTTACCCTTTTTACACATAGTGTAATCTCTCTAATTACCATTGTTGGTATTTTCTCTTTAAATACAAGTTTTTTTTCTTCTATTTCTTAATTTCTTTAATTCTTCTCTCTCATTACTAGAAAAATGTCTAAGAAAGGTCCAGCAGATTTTAAAAAATGTGACAAGTGTTAGCACAAGTTGACTTCGTCTGATGCCCACAATCTTTGTATTGATTAGGACCAGAACACTTAAAACAGGACTGCAGTATTTGTCTTGGGTTTAACCACTGTGCTTTAGCAGACAGGAAGAAAAATAAGCTGATTTTAAAGGGATTGCTGCTATCTCCTTTTTCTGAAGTCATTGCTGGGGTTCTGTCCTCCAAACATAAATATAAATACCCGTAAAAAGGTTTAGGCCCTTGAATTCTCCAGCTTCTACCTGCTCTGAACCAAGAAGAAAAAAAGAAAAACTGGATCTAAAGCTGTATCCAATCCGAGCATCATTAGATCCAACCACTCATACTTCAGATCCTACATCCTTGGAAAAAAACAAACATATTTTGGATCCTACATCTTCACACTACGTATTCACCAAGTCTGGATCCATTTCCTTCCAGGGTGCCGTCTCCCTTTTTGAGAAGCACTCAAAATCGCCGTCCCTGGTATCCTCTTGTTCCTTCTGGTGTCTCACGGAAGCAGATGTGGAGAGGATGACGATGGAATTTTTCATGGAGCAAATTCAGAAGGGAGTTCTCACAGTTCTTAGCCCTTTGGGTCACGAAGTCTGTCCATCTACCACTCCACAGATAACGGTTCCTTCTTTAATTCAACCTGTGGTTTTAGATCCCTTGTATCCGAGCCTTCTGGGTCCATCTGGTTTGTATCCGAAGAGAACATCTTCATGTCTGATTATTGCTTCGAGTGCAGTGACTTTGCTATTCTTGGAACTAGATGAATCTCTGAGCTGAAGCTACCCTGTCTGATCCGAGAGGATGGGGTTGACATTGAGGTTCTCTTCTTCTCGAGCTTTGGCACTGGACAGCTTTGGTTCTGACTTCCAGCCCAGGATTGCTTTTGGGGCAGAGGGAGGTGATGAGCCAGAAACTTGCTATCTCAGCTCCTCTGGCTTCCTTCTCCCTGGGGCACTCTGCCTTTCAGGTAGCGAAGAGTGTTCCCTGCTCTAGCAGGTCAGACTGGTCCATCCCCCTCGGATCCACCCTGTACTTCTTAGATGACTTTGCACCATTATCCTCAACATTCTACCCCACAGGGACAGCCAGCCCAAAGCTTCCAGTCTACACAGCGAGGTATTTTGATTTCTTCTGATACTTCCCCTGACCACTCCACTGAGGAAGTCCCTAGGAAGAGAAAGTGGCAAAGGAGGCACTTGGACTCTTCTCAGACATCAGTCACCGAGGAAACAGATTTTGATGAAGGAGAGAGGTCCCCAAAATCATCACCTGATAACATCTCATTTGGAGACCTTCTTGAAATTCTTAAGCAAAGGTGTGGCTGATCATCCCAAGACCCTTCTCCTGAAGAATCAGTATTTCTCGAAGGAATTGGTACTGGTCCGTCTCCTTCCTGGGTTAGTCTGCCACCCGATGAACTTATTGATTTAATCTCCAAGCAGAAGGGAAGGAACCTGATACAGTTGAACCAGTCTCCAAGAGTCCAGACAGGATTTTGGCTCCACCAGTAGGTCGGGAATATTTGAGTAAAGGAGATCCCGTAGATGCTATAGTTGTGACTACAAAAAAGGAACTCCCTGAACAAAGTTCCACTGTCTCTCCTCCTGACCAAGAGTCAAGGGCATGTTTGTGCTTCAGAGACTTTTACACTTAGATTGCTAAATTATTTAGCACATTTTACTAGGCTCCAAAGAGTTTTGATTAAAGAGTTATCCAAATCTCTTTCTGAAACTGGAACTGCTGAGGCTCAATTTTCAGTAGTCTCTCAGTTGGCTACTCTACAAGCTGTGTCCAGATCGTCCATGAGGTTTATCTCACATGCTGCAGAAGGTGCCTCAAGGGCTGGGGGGTAAAGCATTTCCATCAAGAGGCATGCCTGGATGCACCTATGTGATTTTTGCGGAGCACTTCAAGTTATAGTTTGTCAGTGCTCCCTTTGACGACACTTCTTTATTTGGCCCCATGGTAAAGGACGCACTCTCCAGGTTTGAGAAAGATGGAAAGACCCTCTCTGCAGTGTGCATGTATTTTTCAACCCCTCAAAGGACCTTTTCCAGGAATAAAGGGGGGGGGGGGTTCAAAAAATGTGGTTCAGAAAATCTCAGGGTCCTTTCCAGGACAAACGTGGAGTTAGTTTCCCCAGAAGCAGAGGGGGGAGTAATAATGGAAGATGACTCCTCCGTGGCAGAGGAGACCCACAAAACCAGGAGGTCTAGAGGTTCCTTTTCAGACAGACCATTTCAGCACTCCTGAATGGAAGCCTGATTGCCTGCCTCTGGAGGCAGTCGAGGGTCACTTATCTCTGCACCAAAAAGACTGTCTAGGTATAACAAAAGACAGTTTGGTGCAGAGAATTATTTCCAGAGGTTATGTAATTCCCTTTTCCCTATCTCTTGTGTTATCCAGAAAAATTCCCGATGTTCCACCCAATCAGCGGAAAGCAGTGGCACTAGAAATCCAAAAGCTGCTAGAAAAAAGTCGTTCAAGAGGTCCCACCATATAAGATAGAATCTGGAACTTATTCAAGATTCTTTTTAGTGCCATAGAAAACAGGGGACTGGAGACTAGTTTTGGATCTCATTGTGTTGAACAAGTCTGTTCAGCACATGAAGTTCCAGATGGTCATGGTTCAGTCCATGCTGCCCTTTCTGAACAAGGACCACTGAATGTGCTCGATAGATCTTCAGGATGTGTATTATCGCATAAAGGTGAGCAATACAGAAGGTACTTGCACTTCCTGCTAGGAGCCAGTCATTACCAGTTCAGAGCACTGCCCTTTGGCCTCTCTGCAGCCCCCAGGGTGTTCACTAAGTGTATGGCAGTGGTTGCAGCTCACTTGAGACTGCAAAGATTCCGGGTGTTTCCATATTTAGATGACTGGCTCATTACTGCCCCCACCAGGCATCGACTGATAGAAGCTCAGGATGAGATGTTACAGACCTGTTTGCATCTTAAAATTACCATAAATTACAAGTCTCATTTGCAAACAACCCAGACATTAGAATTCACAGGAACAGTGTTCAAACACAGTATCTGTGGTGGCTTCTCTTTCTCTAACAAGAATGCAAACAATAAGGATGCAGGTCAGGAAAATTAATTTGCAGTACCCGAATTTCAGCCAGATTGAATCTGCAAGTACTGGGATCAATGTCAGTGGCAATAATTTTTGTCCCTTTAGCAAGATTCCACTTGAAAAATTTTAAATGGATGCTAGCAACACAATGGTCAGTGCTTTCCTCAGCCCATCTGTGCAAAGTTAAGAATAACCCAGTTATGAAAACGACTTTCCTGGTGGATGCATTCAGAACAGCTGTTACAATGTCATCCTTTCATCCTTCCTCAGTCCCAGGCCATAGTGACCATGGACGCTTCCCAAATTGGGTGGGGGGCACAACCTGGGGTAAACAGTCCAAGGCACTTTGGTCCCCTCTAGAGACCAAACTGCATATCAGTGCTCTGCAGATGAGAGCGCACTTAGTGTTGCAGGCATTCCAGGACTCTCTTCATCTTGGGGCAATTTCAGCATTCCAAGACTCTCTTCTCTTGGGGCAATTTCCGTCCAAACAGACATGTCATTAGTCTGGTACATCAATAAGCAAGGGGAAACGCATCTTATCCCCTGTGTCAAGAAGCTGTCAGATTGTGGCAATGTGTGACATCTTCCAACCGCTTTCTGATAGCAATGCATATTCCAGGGAAGTCCATTGTGATAGCAGGCAAACTAAGCAGGTCCTTTTTAGTACCCCATGAGTGGTCTCTCAAGAACAAAGTAACTGAAATGATTTAAAGACAGTGGGCCCAGCCTTGCTGCAATCTTTTTGTATCTTCCTAAACAAGTGCAGCAGCTTCTTTGCTGCGATCCCCCCCCCCACCTGGGAATTACAGTCACCAAGAGTTGCTTTGCTCCACAATTAGTCCTCCTGTCTTCTGTATGCTTATCCTCCAACTCCCCGAATTTTCAAATTCCTTCATAAAGCAGTCTGGTTGAAGAGCAAAGTCATCATCAATACACTTTACTGGCCTTGGCAGATTTGTTTCCCCGTCCTTTGACCTCATCTGTACCCACCTTGGATTCTAGATCTAATTCCAGACCTTCTGTCTCACCCGACAGGCATTGTTCACCTGGATATCTCAAATCTCAAACTAAGAGTGGTTTCTCCAATTCCTTTAATAGACAGGCAACCAATGCTTTCTTACCCTGTTCATTCATTTCTTTTATCTTCCCATAAACCTTCTACTACAAAACTCTACAGGAGTAAATGGAGAAAGTTTGTTCATTGGGCAGAATAGAATCAGATAGACACCTTCTCAGCTCCAGTTTATTCTGGTCTAGAATTTTTAGCAAGTTTATTTAATGAGGGTGCTAGTTCATCAACTATTAAAGCTCAATGCACAGCAATCTCTAACTTTCATGTGGGATTTCAAAATTGTTTCCTGGCTTCCTATAAATTGTGCAAAGCATTTTTGAAGGGTACTCTTCTGCTAAGACTCCTGTATAAAGACCCCATGCCACCATAGGATTTAAATTTGATATTGCAAGCCTTAATAGGCTTTCCCTTTGAACCTGCATATAAATGTGATATTAAATGCTTGACCTGGAAAACTGTTTTTTTTAGCAGCAATTAAATTCTGCTAGAAGAATTTCAGAACTTCAGCTGTTATCTTCTAAGCCCCCATATTTGATTTTCCATAAGAATAAGGTCACGTTATTGTACCATTGCTTCCTTCCTTCCGTCCTAAAGAGGTGTCAGAATCCGTCATTAACCAATCCATTAACTTGCCAGTATTTTTCCCAGAATATGCAAATAAAGGGGAATATATGCTGCAGTGAGTGGACAATTACGTTTTTGCCTAGACAGAACAAGAGAGATTAGAAAGACTGATCAGTTATTTGTTTTCTTTGCACATAATAAATTGGGCAAATCGGTTACAAAGGTAATTCTAGCTAGGTGGCTGACAAGTTGAATCTCCTGCATCTATAACAAGTTGAATCTCTCCTTACCAAAACGATTAAAGGCTCATTCAACCAGATCTATGGCAACTTCTGTATTCCAGTCTAGAGCTTCTGTGGGCAATATATGTGTAGCTACAACTTGGTCATATTCTCATACCTTTATCACTCATTACAAACTAGATTTGATCTCGAGGGTAAGAGCAACCTTTGACTCAACCGTACTCAGGAGTATCCTTCCTTAGAGTCCACCCAGGAATTTAGGTAGCTGGGGACTCTGTCTTTCTAGTTGAGGAATAAATGAAAATTGATATCATCAGATAAAGAAGTTATATGCTTACTATAATGTTCCATCTGTGTTGTCCATTTTCATTCTTCCTCATCTCTCCACCCACCATCTCCCTCCATATTTCATAACTGCCTTCTGGAGGAATGAGGTACTTCAGGACACATATGTCCTTTGTATTGAACTCCATTTATGGTACTTCTTTTATAGACATCCTATCAAGCTGCAGACAAGATCTGAGGGATGTTAGGGTGGTATGTTATGCTTAGGGAAGTAGAACGAGAGTTTGTTGGTGGCCATGAGCTGGTAAAACGGCCAGGGTGGATCCAAGGATCCGATCCCATTAGTTGAGGAAGAATGAAAATGGACAACACAGGTGGAACATTATGGTAAGTATACAACTTATTATCTGATGTTGTTAATCTTCTTTCCATTCATCACTGATGGGTTCGGTTCCGAGCCCCTCGGAACCGTGTTGCCCTAATACCAAGCTTGCTTACACCAAAAACTCTCAAGCTAAGCTGCTACCCACAATGCCCTTCTCCCTCTTACCTCAGATCTTGTTTGCCGCATAGCCATATAGCAGCATTCCACCGAGCTCTCAAGCTAAGTGATATTTTTCTTGATATGTTTTGTATTTTTGGATATTTATCCATTATTTAGTCACTTTCTAAATCTTTTCCCTTCTACTTAACTTGTTTTACAGTTATTGTAACTTTCCTAACTAGCTCTACCCATCGTTGGTACGCCCTCTCCTTACCCTTGTGGTATCGCTTGATACCATCATTGGTATCTACTTTCCTTTTCTTGCCTTTCTAGGTGTTTAGTATTCTAGTTAACGTGATTAGTGTGTGTGTGTGTGTGTGTGTGTGTGTGTGTGTGTGTGTGTGTGTGTGTGTGTGTGGAAATGTCCGATAAAAAAGGGACTTCGGGATTTAAACATTACGTCTCTTGCAATGGTAAACTCCCAAACAGCAACTCTCATGATGACTGTGTTTATTGTCTGGGGGTTTCTCATCTCTCTGTTAAATCCCCTTGTCACATTTGCCAAAGTTTCAGTCAGTGGACGCTGAATGAAAGAAAAAAATTGATTTTGAAAGGCCTTCTCTCTTCTCCTTTCTCAGAGGCCCTTTCTGTGTCGGAGGTCTCAACCCTTCCAATAAAGGACAAGAAACATCCCCATTCTGATCCCTCTTCACCGGCTGGTGATAGGAGTAAGACACACAAACGTAAGGCCCACAAAACATCCTCGGAGCATAGACTTGCTACTTCGGCTCCGACTACTACTACTACTGTTCCGAGCTCTGCTCCGATTACTGCTATGACTCAAGCCATGGACATTACCGGATTCTCGATGTCAGCACCACCCTCGGCACCGACCGCTAAGGGACCGACCTTGCCTTCCACTTCAGCTACGGCACTGACTTTACTTTCAACTACATCTACAGCACCGACTTTGCCTTTGACCACACCAAAAATGGTTCCGACCCATGCAATTTCTTTGGAACCGATGACATCGACTCCTTTGCTACCTGTCTCCAAATTAGAGACTATGGTACCACTAGCTCAGATGCCACGGACCCGATACTCCCCTTCCTTGGATCCGTTCCTGGGTCAAATGTACAGTCCCTTTTTGGACCGACTGACTCCCCTTCAGGAGTGTCCACACGGTCCACCAGAAGTCTATCCGAACTTGATGTGGTGTGCCTGTTGGATCAGCTGTTGACAGCCAGAGGGATACCAAATGTTCCTAAGACTCATCCCCCTCTGGGACTTGGGTCTGTCTCTCCCAGGGCTCTGACGTATACTCCTCCTTCGGACGCATCGGTTCCAAAGCCTATTGCTCCAATGTCCTTTGTGGAACCCCGTTCCTCGGTGCCGACAGTGACTGTCACTGAGGCGTGGAGGCCACCCCTTTAGTTTTCGGTTTTGAAGGAACCGTCCCTTCCTCAGACTCATGGCTGGGGGGCAGAGTCCTCTGTCCAGAGCACGGTTCAGAGTGTTTTATCGGTTCCGCCCTCAGATCTCCGGATAATGTCTGCCCCGATCTTGCTTGAGGCTCCATCCCTGGGAGCCGATCCGACAGAGCAGGGTGTGCCCCCAGTTCCGAGGTTGTCCTTCTCGGTTCCGGGCTCCCACTCCTCTTTGGGAGGGCCTGCTTTTCAGGTGATGGAGAGGGTGCTTGCTTCAGGAAACGCTCCTTCGACTTCAGAACTTCACCCTGCTCCCTCTGAGCTACATCTACCACAAGCCACCTCCCCGGGACACTGGGAGGAGAAGCCTCAGGAAACCCCAGTTCAGGGTACCCATCCATCCAAGTCTTCCTCAGATATTACTACTGAAGAACCTCCTGGGAAGAAGGCATGCAAGAGCAAGCACATAGACTCTCCTGAAGAGTCTTTTGACAGAAGACACGGACTACGATGATGGGGAGGGGTCCCAATGGTCACCCCCCGGATGATATCTCCTTTGGAGACATCCTGGAAATATTAAAACAGAGGGGTTGCTGGAAGCCCTCCAACCCTTACTCGGAGGAGTCTGTGTTCCTGCAGGTTTTTTGCTCCTTGCCTCTCACCTCTTGGGTGACCCCGCCTGCCCACAAGTTAATCCAGCTAGTCATGCAGTGTGCTTGGCAGAGCCCTGACTCTATCGAGGCCATTTCCCCAGAGACCTGATAAGATTCATCACCCCCCCCCCCCCCGGAAGAGCATCCACACCGGTCCAGAGGTTTGCCAGTTGACGCTATGGTGGTGGCGGCGACCACTAAAAAGGATCTAGCGGAAGAAAGACCTGCTGTTCACCTACCCAGCAGGGAGTCCCGGGATGTGGACAGGTTGGGGAAGCGAGTCTTTGCTTCAGCGACCTTTGCTGTCAGGTCCCTGAACTACTTGGCACACTTTACGAGGCTCCAAAGAGATTTGATTACCGAACTTTCTGGATCCCTCGTGGGTCAAGTTTCTGACGAGGCACGGGACAAGGTTGCCTCTCAACTTGCCACTCTTCAATCTATTTCAAATTCGTCCATGAGGCTGCTCTCCCTTGCAACCAAAGGGGTGGCTAGAGCTGCAGGTGCAGGCATAGTCATGAGGTGTTATGCTTGAATACGCATCTGTGACCTCGCAGACTCCAAGTCTTCCTTTTTGAACGCCCCTATTGAACCATCTTCCTTATTTGGCACTAAAGTGAAGGACATGCTGGCCAGGTGCGAGCAAGACGGAAAGACTCTGTCTGCTGTTGGCCTACGTTTTCTAAGCCTCAACGTTCTTTTTCCAGGAACCAGAGGAGTGGGAAAGTCTGGCACAAGAAATCTCCAGGTCCTTTCCATAACGCACGTGGCGAGGATTCCCCCAGAGACAGAGGGGGTTCCAGTGGTGGAAGACTCCCCTTTAGGGGGCAGAGGGGGTCCCCGAAACAAAGACTCCAGGGATTCCTTCTCTGGGCGGTCTTATCAATGCTCCTGAAGCGTTGCCCAATTGCTTTCCTCTGGAAGCAGTTGGGACTCTTTTTTCTCTGCACCATACTGCCTGGCGCTCTACTACAAATGATCGATGGGTGCAGAGAATAATTTCCAGAGGCTACTATATCCCCCTAACCTCCCAACCAAAACCTACAAAGAACCTTCCCGATGTTCCACCCAATCAAAAGGAAGAAGCGGCTTCAGAGGTAAGAAAGCTCTGTCAAAAAAGAGTCATCCAACAAGTCCCTCCAGACCATTGCGGATCCGGGTTTTACTCAAGTTTTTTTTTAGTGCCAAAAAAGACCGGGGACTGGAGACCCATTCTGGATTGCAGCCATTTAAACAAATCAGTTGTACAAACTAAGATGTTCTTTGCGTTTCACTGTTGCAGTCATCACATTTGGGTTGTCTGCTTGCAGTAGCCCTCAGTCTGCCTGATTATCAACGTCTTGGGTCCGGCATCAGTTGCTGTCTCATCTTCCGTGACTTCAGGTAGTCAGGGGTATAAAGCATGCAGTCGACACCATTACATCAGTCTTTCTTGCAGTGCGGTGCCTGAAACAGAAGCAGTTCGCAAGTGCCAGTCGGCCGACTCCTGAAATTTTAGTTTTCGGGTTTCAGAACCAAAGTCTTCAACTAAAGCTAAGTACCCCATTGGGGAAACTTTTTCTTGCTCTAAACCGATGTCAATAAAAGTCAATAACTGTATTTCTTGTAGAAAGCAAATACCTCACAAAGACTTTCATTCGTACTATATTCCTTGCCTAGGCCCTGACCACGACTTATCTTGCTGTTGGTTTTGTGCCTTATTTAAGCAACGAACTATTCGTCGTCCGTCGATTTACGCTTCTAATTATTTTGGTACTTGGTTCAATTATCCAGATATGTCTTCGGTAAGCCATGTGACTACCGACATTCCGAAAAAACGCAAAGATAAAGACAGAGACAGGCCGCCTAGGTCCAAAGCTGCCGATGCTTCTCCTAAGCCAGTCGCCAGTTCGCCAGTACTCAATGAGGCGCTTTCGCAGCCCCTGATACCCGCTACTTCAGATTCGCAGGCCTCTACTGAGACCCATTTGGGGGTCCGGTATGCCGCGAGATGCTTCAACTGTGGAACCTGCGGATGTCTCTATCTTGGATGCAGGCACCGGGTGAGACACCGCTTCTGAGGGTGTATTCAGGCCTACTGACTTGGATATTAAACCGAGGCCATCTTCTTCAAGACCTAAAACTCAAACTATGCCTAGAAAACCGACGCCCAGACTGCATGGTCAGGCCTCTATGCCTAAAAAACAGATGATAAAAATGGCTGAAGACCATATTACTTTAATCAGGGGAAGCCAACCTTCCCCCTCTGAGACCTAGGACTGAATTTGCTTATGATACTTTGACCAGGATTCTGAATTTTCTGTTTCCTCTGATGACCAGGCTTTACCCTTATTTACCTATGAGGATTCTGATGCAGAGGACTCTGTTCCCCCTGCTTCTCCCCCGGAGGATTTCTCTTTTGGTGAAACCCTGCATACTCTTAGGGAGCACTTTTGCTGGGAAAGCCAAGATTACTCTGATTCTAAAAAGAGGCTTAGGGGTTTCTTACTCCTGCCCCAGCACAGGCCTTTAGCTATCCCTCCTGTACTAGACATTGTTGATGATGCCTTTTCTGAATCTAGCTTGGCCCCTGACTCTTTATCTCCTTCTCCCAGAAAACCTGATGGCTATTACAGGGTTCCTGACTCTCACAAGTTCCTTTTTAAAAATCCTACTGCGGCTCCTGAGACCATTTCACAGGGACCCAAGGGCATCAAGGCTACTACTGCCAAAAATCCTACCCCCTCTGATAGAGACTCCAGGGTGTTGGATAGATGGGGTAAGAAAGTATACACTTCTGCAACTTTGGCAATTAGGGCCTTAAATTGCCAGTTTCGTATGTTAAAGCATCAGCAGCATATCAATGGATTGCTTAAACAGAAAATGATGTTGATTCCTGACTGTGCTGAAAATAAATATTTACAGGATTTAATGCATTCTGCTGAACAGGTTTGAAAACATACTTTGCAATGTGGTTTTGATTCACTGGAGGCAACTTGCAGGGCTGCTGTCACTGGGTCTGTACTTAGAAGGCATGCTTTGCTTAAGGAGCAATCTTTGCCAGATCATGTTAAAGCTAAATTGCTGGATACTCCCTTAAATCAGGACCGCCTGTTTGGCAACAAAGCAGAAGAAGTTCTTAAAAAGATGGAGGAGAAAGCTAAATCTATGCAGACTGTTAAAGATTTCCTACAAATACAACCTCCAAGATTTAGTAGGCATTGGCCCTCTAAGAAATTGGTCTTTTCCTGCCGCTTCCAGGCCTTCTCAGTCCAAACCCAGAACCAGCCGAACATGCAGGCTTCAGTCCCAGGGTACGCACAGGACTAAACAGTGGGGGGCTCCCACTTCCAAAATCAGGGAGTAGTAAGACTCCACCCTATGGTAAACTGTCTCAGTGACTTAACTTTAAAACTTCCAAGCACTTCTCAACTGACTGCTCCTTTAGGGGGGAAAGATTGCTCTGCAAACAAAAAGCTGGGAACTCATTACCCAGGACAAATGGGTTTTAAATATAGTTTCCCAAGGATACAGATTTCACTTTCACATGTTACAAACCCCAAACGGTTGGCCACATCTACCCCCAAATCAGTGGGCAGAGGCTCAAAAGCAAGTTCTCTCTCTCTTAAGCATAAAGGCTACTGAAACTGTCCCAGAAGAGGAAAAGGGACAAGGTTTCTTAAGACTTTTCCTGGTACCCAGAAAAGACAGCTCTTGACGTCCTATCCTGGACCTTTCCATATTAAACACCTTTTTGGTGATTCCAAAATTCAAGATGCTAACTCTTCACCAGTTACTCTCTATGCAAGGCAAAGATGCCTGGTTGGCAACACTGGATTTAAAAGAAGCCAACCTGCACATCCCAATCAGGGAATCTTGCAGAAGACACCTGTGCTTCAAAGCAGGCTACATGCACTAGCAGTTCTCTGCACTGCCCTTTGCTTTATCTACTGCACCCAGGGTATTCACAAAGTGCCTAGCTCCAGTCATTGCATTTTGCAGGCAAAGAAATATTCAAATATACCCATACCTGGACTATTGTCTAATTCAGGCAGAAAGCCAGGACATACTTTTGAATCATCTGGCATTTGTACAAAAGGTGCTAAATTGTCTGGGGTGCACCTTAAATGAAAAAAAAAAAACCAAAATGCATCTGGTACCCTGTCAACAAATTATATTCCTTGGAGCAAGCTTGAACACAACTTCCCAGATGGTTTTCCTCACGCCAGAGAAACAAATTCATTTGACAGCTTACTTCAAACTAATGGCCACAAAAACCCTGCTATCTGCAAGGCAAATACTGCAAGCCTTAGGGTCCATGGCTTTCTGCATTCTACTAATTCCATATGCAAGACTGCATATGAAGAAACTACAGTGGTATCTAAAAAGCCTGTGGTGTCAACATTCTCAGGATCTAGAAGCAATGATCCCTATCATACCTTGCCTGCAGTTAGAGTTCCTTTGGTGAGCAGAGGTCTCCCAACAAAACAAGGGACTACCATTCACTCTACCCCCTGCCGCCCAAACCCTAACAACAGACGCATAAGACTATGCATGGGGGACAAACCTGGCAGGGAAGTGCATTTAGGGCAAATGGAGCCCAAGTCAAATGCATCTGCATATCAATCAAAAAGAAATGTTAGCTGTACAGAATGCTCCAACAGCCTTCAAGGACCACATTCTTCTAGGGCAATTAATGGTAAGGACGGACAACACCACTGTTATGTGGTACATAAACAAGCAGGGGGGTACACATTCTTACCCCCTCTGCAGACTAGCCGTGGCTCAGTGGAACACAGCCTTGAGCTACCAAATGCATCTACAGGCTCTATTCCTGTCAGGAAAACTAAATACACTGGCAGCCGATCTCAGCAGAAATCTCATGGACCCACACGAGTGGAAACTGGAACCAAAGATTTTCAGCATCTTGATAAACAAATGGGGGAGCCCAGATATAGACCTGTTTGCCTGCCCCCAGAAATACCAATTGGACAAATTCTGCACAAGGACTCCCCACAAACAAACTTGGAAAGTGGATGCTCTGTCCTTTGGCTGGAAAAATGTATCAGTTTATGCCTTTCCTCCTCTGCCTCTCCTCTCCAAAGTACTACTAAAGATCAAACAAGACAAACTAAGGATGATACTGACTGCACCAGAACGGCCACGCCAACACTAGTACCCCCTCTTGTACAGTTTGTCACTGCTGCCTCCATGGCACCTTCCTCAGACCCCTTCCCTGCTGTTACAGCAGGAAAGCCAGATTCTGCACCCTCAGCTTCAAACCCTGACCCTGGCAGCCTGGCTAATTTCCTAATCTCTCCATTACCATCCCTCAGCAACAAGTGTTGGATGTCATTTTGGAGGCAAGGAAGCCTAGTACTAGAAAATCTTATGCTGAAAATGGATAAAATTCAGTGCCTGGATCCAAACTCAAGGGATGGGCATAGCAGCACCCAATTTACCTCAGATTCTTCAATACTTAACTGAGGTGCTTCACAAGGGCCTTTCTTTTTCCTCCATCAAAATTCGTGCCTCAGCCATTTCAGCTCATTGCAGTACAGAACCACCCCCCTTCTCTCATCCACTGCTCAAGCAGTTCCTCAGAGGGGCTAAAAATGTAAGACTACCCAGGAGAGCCCCAACTGCAGCCTGGGACCTTAACTTTGTATTGGAAAAACTCACTCTTCCTCCTTTTGAGCCAGCTGCAAGTGCAGAGTTAAAAAATTTCTTGGAAAACAGCCTTCCTTTTAGCAATTACTTCAGCAAGAAGGGTATCTGAACTACAGGCCCTTATGGCAGTAGAGCCTTTCATCATCTTTCATGCGGACAGGGTGTCCCTCAGGACCAATCCCTCCTTCATGCCCAAGGTGGTATCCAGTGTGGCTCTTAATCAGTCCATTTGTTTGCCAACCTTCTTTTCTAATCCACAGAATAAAGGGGAAAGGATACTGCACTCCTTAGATGTGCACAGACAACTTAGATTTTACTTGGACAGGACTAAACCTCAAAGGAAATCTGAACAACTGCTGGTGGCATTTGCTGCAGGGCCAGAGGGGAAGAATATTTCAAAGCAAACCATTTCTAAATGGATAGGCCATTGCACTAATTTCTGCTATAAGCACAATGGAAAACCTATCCCACAGGGGATTAGACCCCATTCAACCAGGGCTGCATCTACCTCTACAGCCTTTCTCAGAGGTGTACCTACCAGGGACATCCTAGAAGCTGCTACCTGAAGTTCTGTACATACTTTCACCAAGCATTACCATTTACCATTTTTCTCTAAATCCAGAGCTGGCTTTGCCACTGCAGCCTTGCAGGGCCTTATAGCTGGTCCTAATGCTATCTGAATGCTTCCTCCCATCCTTAACTTTGGGAAGCTACCCAAATGTGAGGACAGCAACAGTGAAAGATGAAGAACATAGTACAGTTGTGTACACTTACCATAAATGTAGATGTTCGAGTGTATTCACTGTTGCAGTCCTGGTTACCCTCCCTCCAGCCCCCTGACTTCTTTTGGCTACACCTTTATTTTCCTTAAAAGCTTTTTGGTGTATTTGCTTTTTTGATGGAGGTGTAACCTTCAAGAAAAACTGATGTAATGGCGTCGGCTGCATGCTTTATATCCCTGACTACCCGACGTCACGGAAGATGAGACAGCAACCAATGCAGGACCCAAGACTTTGATAATCAGGCCGACTGAGGGCTACTGCAAGCAGATAACCCAAATGTGATGACTGCAACAATGAATACACTCAACATCTTCATTTATAGTAAGTGTACACAACTGTACTTTCTGCACGGTCACTATTCAGTCCATTCTCCCATTTTTAAGGGAGGATGTTTGGATGTGCTCGATAGACCTCCGGGATGCGTATTACAACATCAAAATGGACAAACGTTCCAGGAGTCTCCTTTGCTTCTGGCTAGGAGCCAATCATTACCAGTTCTGAGCCCTGCCATTCGATCACTTGATGGCCCCCAGAGTGTTCACGAAATGTCTAGCAGTGGTGACAGCTCATCTGAAACTTCAATGATTCCAGGTGTTTCCATAGTTAGACGATTGGCTCCTCTCCACCCCCACTAAGCATCTTCTAACTATGGCCCTCCGATTCACCCTTTCACTAATGGAGTCACTAGGCATCACTGTACACTGGGAGAAATCCAACTTCGAACATACCCAGCAGCTGGAATATTTAGGGGCAGTTTTCGACACCCGATCCTGCCTAGTATCTCTGCTGGCTCAGACTTCAGAGGTTAAGATCGCAATGGGGTGTGATACTCTGTCAAAAAAAAGGTATTAGCAAGGAAAGTTCTCTAGGCTCTGGGGTCAATGGCTGAAGCCATTCTGATAGTTCCTCTGGCAAGGTTACACATGAAACTGTTACAATGCTCCTATTGTCCCAGTAGTTTGCAAATCATCACCCCCCTAAACTCGCAGGTGCTCATAACCAACTCTTGCAAGCAAGATCTCCTCTAGTGGATGAGGCCAGACACAGAACTGTGGTGTCGCCCTTTTTAGACCCCTCAACCCAATGCCACTGTGACCACGAATGCTTTAGATTGGGTGGGGTGGGGGGGCATTTTCAGGGAAAGACTATCCAAGGCACGTGGTGGAGCTTAGAGGCCAACCTGCATATCAGTGTTCTGGAGTTAAGAGCGGTGCTATTAGCGTTGCAGGCATTACATCCTCTTCTTCCTCCTAGAACGATTGCAATTCAGTCAGACAATGTCAGTAGTCCGGTACATCAACAAGCAAGGAGGAACGAAATCCTACCCATTATGTCGAGAGGCCATGAGAATTTGGCACTGGGTGATGGCTTCCGACTGCTTTCTTATAGCAACGCACATCCCAGGGAGTTTCAGCGTGATTGCGGACAGGTTGAGCAGATGCATTCTCCTCCCACACGAGTGGTCTCTTAATCCCAAAGTGACAGCAGAAATTTTCAGCTGCTGGGGCCATCCCTGCTGCGACCTCTTCACCTCCCCTTCAAACTGCAAATGCAGCAGCTATTTTGCCCTCTTTCCCCCAGAGGGGGAATCCCCGAGAGATGGTCTGACTCACGATTGGCCCACGGGTCTCCTCTACGCTTATGCCCCAATTCCCTTGATACCTCTATTCTTAAAGAAAGCCACTCGGTTGAGATGCAAGGTGATCCTCATTGCCCCATTCTGGCCTCGTCAAGTGTGGTTCCCTTTCCTCCGGCCTCATCTGTTACAGCCACCATGGATCCTGGGCACTTGTCTAGACTTAATTTCTCACCTCCAAGGGTTGACTCACCCGAATCTGTCCACTCACAAGCTGACTGCTTGGTTTCACTTCCGTTCCTCGGCATGCAGGAAGCCCTTTCCTCACCTGTTCGCGATTTCATTCTGGCCTCCCATAAACCATCCACCAGAAAACTTTACAGAGATAGAAAAGGTTTTCTCTTTGGTCTAAAGAACGGATGCTAGATCCCTTCCTAGCCCCGGTCTCTGTCATCCTTCAATACCTTTCTGAGTTCTTTCAAAACGGAGCATCAGCCTCTACTATAAAAGTCCATTTAACAGCAATTTCCAATTTTCATAACTGAGTATAGGGCATTCCAATTATGTCCATTCACCTGTGCAAAACCTTCCTCAAAGGAGCGTTTCACAGCAGACCTCCAATTAGGCGACCCTTAGAGACTTGGAATCTCTCTCTCTCTAGTACTGCATTGTCTCTCTCAACCGCCTTTTAAGCCTGCTGCAAAATGTGATCTCAAATTTCTCTCATGGAAATCTCTCCTTTGGATAGCTGTAACTTCAGCTAGACGGATCTCAGAATTACAGGCCTTATGCATCAAGAGACTGTACCTGATATTTCATAAAGACAGAGTATCTCTATGTACTAATCCATCCTTTCTCCCCAAAGTGGTTTCTGATTTTTCTGTGAACCAATCCATTGAGCTCCCAGTGTTTTTCCTGAACTATTCCAATAAAGGAGAATACTGCCTACACTCCTTGGATGTGTACAGGCAACTACGTTTTTACCTAGACAGGACTAAATCTATATGCAAGGCAGACCAACTTTTTATTTCCTTCTCTGGCCCAAGGATGGATATGCTTTTTCAAAAGTCACTTTATCAAAGTGGCTCAGAGATTGTATTTCCTTTTCATACTGTTGTACAAACGAGCCTAGACCTCATAATATCAAAGCACATTCAACTAGGGCTATAGCAACCTGTGTAGCTTTTCACTCCAGAGCCTCTATGGACGACATTTGCGCAGCAGCCATTTGGGCTAAACCGCACACTTTCATCAAACATTACAAGTTGGATATGGTCTCCAGGGGAAGAGCGGCCTTCAGCTCAGTGGTGCTCAGGAATGTTCTTCCATAAGGGCCACCCATGTTTCTTGGGTAGCTTGGGATTCTGTCCCATCAGTAATGAATGGAAAGAAGATTAAAAACATCAGATAAAGAAGTTATGTCTTACCATAACATTCCATCTGTGTTGTTCTTCTTCCATTCATCACATCCCATCCTCCGTCCCCCACCAGAGGCTCCTGGTGGATCTCATGGGTCCTTGTGGTGTGTCAGGGTTTTTGCGCAAAAATGGCCTCTGCTTTATTTCTCTTAAGTCTTATGCAAACCCGATCTGAGGTAACCGGGAGAAGGGCATTGTGGGTAGCAGCTTAGCTCGAGAGTTTTTGGTGTATGTGAGCTTGGTATTAGGCCGACATGGTTCCGAGGGGCTCGGAAATGAACCCATCAGTGATGAATGGAAGATCAACAACACAGATGGAACGTTATGGTAAGATATAACTTCTTTTTTTTTCCCATAGTTGTTGATGAGGATACCATTAATGATCTTTCCTCTCCTGATTCCATCTCTGTGTGCTCTGCACAAGTTATAGTCTTGATAAACCAAACTGACCCTTCTGTTAGCAGGTGAAGCAGTGTTTTCTTTGTGCTTTGTTCCACCCTTCTCAACATTCCCCCAAGTGAACACCCACATTTCTTCCTTACCTGGAGTTGTACTAAGATTCCTAGATACCACCTTTGTATTTCAACAGCTCCATAATCATTTTCTGCCATATTTAAATTTGGATCTTTGTATACCAGGCCTGTTGTAATGATGAAGCACTGCAGTTCCTCATGTTTAGCTTTCTTTTTATCATCAACTTTGTCCAGGTGCAGGCAGGTCATGTTTCTCTTGAGCAATACACAAGTAATTCCAAAGGTTAGTGCATCTGGTTTACCTTAACCTTTCGCGTTCTTGGTTAGTGGTAGTGATGGTGGTGGTCTACTGGATGCTATCGTCTTTACCTGTTTGGGTAAAGAAGCTAACATCTGGCAGACCACCAACATCACTAATCAAGGACACCAAAGTTTAAGGTACACTGAAGGCATAGACTAAAAGGCTGGATATGGTTGGGTAAAAAAAAATGATTTTCCATTTCTGCTCGCCCCTTGAGGAAATGAGGAGAGGATGAGTTCCAGCCAATGCAATAATCATAATGGGATGACACCACTAAATCTTTATTAGATGTTGGTGCATCCAGGCAACATTAATAACATCAGAGAAGCTCAAGCTTGAGTAAAGTGTGGTGGTGAGCTGTCTAAAGTGTTTAGCCTCACAACAGGAACTAGGCAGGGCTGTCCACTTTCGCCATTACTCTTTGATTTATATTTAGAGCCATTTGCCAGGGTCATAAGAAAATCAAACCTAATTGAAGAAATAATAACGATAACATAACCCATTTTGCAGATTGTATTATATGTTATCAGTCCAGAACAAGATAAACTATTTCAGTTTATCAGATATAATTTTTATTATAGTGTAGCAAGATAGATTGAGTTCCAGCCAACTCAGTGACCAAAATGGGACTGCGTTAGTAAATCTTTGATCTAAATGAAGCAAAAACAAAGGCTATAGCAATGAACTCTATCACAAAACATGACTTGGTACAGAACCTCCCCCTTTTTGTGAGGTCATGACCGTGTGAGATACTAGGGAGTTTGGCTAAAATGGTATGTTGAGTAAGCAGCTAAGGATATGTGGAAAGAAATTACTCAGAAGTTTATAAGTAAGAAAACTATGAAAAATGTAATTTATGGACATCGATGTTAAGATACAAGCAGTTAAGATGTTTTTGGTCCTGCTGCTTTTCTTTATGTATGTCAAGCTGATGTGTATCAACTGAAAGATTAGATATAGAAGAATATGAAAACAGGACCGTAAGCAATTCCTTTGGTATAACAAAAGGGAAAGAGTGCAATGAGAAAAACTAATACTGACAAAGGAGTAGAATGGTTTGGGGGGGGGTCCATGTTTGTGGATCACACAAATTAGATGGATATATTTTATTCAGGCTATGGAATATGTGCCCGCATGGAACGCATAATGGGCATAGTGCCCACCAGGGTGGCTTCAAGATCGCATGTTATAATTTGGAGAGATTTACGAAATGAATATAAAGAACATTATGTACAGCCTTATATACACAGAAGTATTAAGCAAGTCTTTATGGTAAAGGAAGTTAGACCTTGAAAACTAGAATAATGCCTGTACTGTAAAAATAAGAAAGATACAGAAGAAAATGTCATTTGGAGATGAAAGAGCAAAGTACCAAGATTTAGGGAGCAGATGATAAAGAGATGATGCAATAAAATGTGACAGATGTTTGGGTTATTGAGCTCAGATCAACTTTGACATACAAATCTAATGTCAGAGTGTAAGGAAGACAGGCAGTGGCTGGCCAGTAATTTTGTTAAACCACAAATAGTAGATTTTATAATTGAGGCCAAAATAGAAATTTCAGGCTTGAATGTAATAAGTAAAGCATGTAAAACTATTAGCTTGAAGAAGACAAAAAAGAATAAAGGTAAAGATAGCATGGAGTGAATTATTAAATATTAATGTTATAGATGATCATTGGAGGGGAAATGTGTCTTAATCATAGGTATACAACTGAACTGAGAACATTTAGAATTTTTGCATAGAAGTAGTCATACACATATTTTTATACTTCTACAAGACTTGAAAAACTGTTCTCACAGACAAGAGTTGTGTCGGAGATACGATTGTTCTGAAAGAGTTTCTAGGGAGCATATATTTTGGGAATGTATAGAGTTGCTTCGTTACAGAGGTGAGTTGAATCATCCATTTTTGCTAAGTTGGTGTGAAATAACTTTGTACTGAAGAGGTGAAAGCTTTTTTGAACTGGTGTGAAATATCTTTGTACCAAAGAGGTAAAAGCTTTTTTGAACTGGTGTGAAATAACTTTACACCAAATAGATGAAGGCTTTGTATCATTAGTGTTGATACTGGCTAAGGAAGCTGTAACTAGAAAAATTGAAAACCAGAGACAAACCATTGACAAGACAGGAGAAAAAGATGATTACATGGATTTTAAAATGGAATTTAGAACTGTTAGAGATCAGAAACAAATCTTCTTGGAAAAAATGGGATTATTGGAATGCTGTAATGAAATTTGAGCTTGGAGAAGATGTTAGCACATTACAAAATACCTTGATCTGTATATTTTCATTAAAGTAGATTCCAGTACAAGATGAGAAGTCACTGGTCCCAGTGGTAAGACTTGTAATACAATGAAAATAAAATGGTATGGTTGCTAATTTATACCGGATTTTGAATTAGGTTGTAAGCACTTAGTTTGTGTGTTTAATGGTTTAAACCAAATAGGGGGGAGGGGGGGGGGGTTAAGACTGGCTGATATTTTGGTCTGCATGCTTAACATTGAGAAGTTATTGATAACTGAGCATAAGCAATGACTGTCTGACACGGGGCTGCTTTATCAGTATTGTATAAATATATAATTATAAAATTGAAAATTGTATCTGCAGATAGAGCTGAACTAACAAGTACACTATGCATGTGGGTTGCACAATATCTTAATCTGAAAATGTAATTGTTTGTATTGCTCAAGAATGCATCCTTGCAGCAAATCCTATCTTTCCTAATTCTTGATGTTGGTAATACTCCTGTTGTCACTTTTTTCAACCTGCACCTCTCTCTGCCTGTCTGGCTTAGAAGAAGGCTATTGCTGCTGCTTGCTGTCTTTGTTCCCACTTCAGATCAGTATACAGCAACAATTTGGAGCTGAGGTATTTACTGTGAGGAAGATGTGCAGTTCTGGACCTTTTAATTATATGTGGTATTTTAGCAGTTTTAACAAATTTAATGGTATATTATTAAGCATCAGTGCTTAACCTAACTTACTTATCTCAGACTGTGCTGAAACAGCTGATAGTTTTGCAGGGTCAGCACAGGTGGAAATCCAACCTTTGTGCTTTTGAGCAAGCTTATTAGTTCAACTTAAGATCGTGCTATGCTTTTCTTTTGTGATGTTAAATTGTGGATGAAAAGGGTCTGAATGGAACAGTTCCATATGTAATTAGTAAATGATTAATGAGGGGTATTTCTTTTAGTTGTTTGTATTAAATGCATGTATCAACAAAGTGTGTTTTTAGGATGGTGGTGAGGGTTGAGCAACTGCAGCATTTTGTGAAAGAAGCACTGTGAGTCAAATCAGTTGATTTACACAGGAGTTTACTTGTCCCTTTCACAGATACCATAGAGTCTTAAACATTTGAAGGCTACGTGGTTTAGTAGGTGAGAACTTGCTTTAGCAATACATTTTGGCAGAGAGGCATTCCTCTGGAAGATTCCTTCATCTCATTTTGACTTCATATGATGAGATGTGATAGGACTTCGTCCATCTTCTGCTGTTTGGACTCTGAGCCAGCAGAACTCCAGCAGCTTGGTACTTAAAACTTTCCTAGATCACCAAACTCCTCCTCTTTACCCATAATCCCATGCAAGGAAGGATGCCACTACGGATATCTGTTGCTTTGTGCCATTGCAGTTGAATATACCCACTATCCTCGACTACAGTTTCATTTTTGAGTGTTATTGTGTATAATTTTTTAGGTGTCGTAATAGATTTATAATTTTAAGCTCCTTGTATGTCTTTTCCCCATAGACCTCTCTTCATGTTTTAGGTCAGTGTTTTCTTGCTTGTAGTTTTTGACTGACCCCTTCTGGGATTTAGAGTTTTGGATACAGTTCTTGTTTCCTGTCTGTTAACAGTCTAACTGTAGGTGGAGTTCTGCTAGGTTTTTATGCACAGTGGCTCAGTTTTTCTTTAATGTGTTTTTATGTAGTTGGGAAGTTTATTTCTTATATTTTTATGTAATATTCTCCTTGGCATGGTGCTTTGTCAGGAAATGTATTTTCTGTAAGGATTTCTTGTTTTGAACATTTAATTTCAATAGACTAAAATTTTATTTCATAGGATGCATTTTTCTACCTCTGAAATGTTCTTATTTTATGTTGTGCTATACATACTATATTTATTATTAAACAGCAATGTTTTTTTGTTAACACCTTTGTTGTGGAAACGTGGTCTTCACCTTTACATGTGCTAGAAGTTTGAAGACCTTGAAGTTTTACATGCAGCATTATGTAACTGTGTCTTTTCTTTTATAGACTGTACATCTTGTTTTAACCTGCAGACACACTCTCAAGCCTAGTTGCAGATCAGTGTTAGCTATGGTCTTAGCTCCCTTGGGGGTGTAACAGTTTGTGATGGTTCTTAATGCTAGGACCTTGTTTAGGGAGTCTGATACAGAATTATTTGAAGCCTGTCCTCCTGATTAGGCCTTAGTTTATGTAGCCTGATGCAAGATCTTCGAAGATGTCCTTTCCCCCTCACAAGGGATGTTTAGAGGTCTAATGCAGGATCTTCAGTGCCACCCATTCCTCCCCAATGAACCTTGTTTAGTGGGCTAATGTGGGTCTTTTACTTGCTGTCATTGTTGAGGGATTTGGAGTCCATACCGCAGACTTTGACCTCTGGTCCAGGCTGTCCTATTTAATTCATCCCCAACATTTTATCAGATCCAGTTTGATTCTAAGCACACCCTTGTGGGGGGTGGGAATGCTGTTTCCTAAATATCTCTTAGGGCTGACCAGTCAGTGTTGAGGCTTTTCAGCTTGAACCCTTTTTGGCTTCAGACCTTTTTGTTGCTGAGTAGTTCAGATTTATGAGCCTGAACCCCACGTTTTCTGGTTGACCTTCTTTTGGTTTACATTGGTCAGTACCAAATTACCAAATATTTGTAATCAAGATCTGTTGCTTGAGGTTTGGGTCCTCAACACTGATACTTTAATAAAAAAAAAAAAAAAAAAGCTGTCACCAACCTTTTTAGCTCCATTATTGATATTACCCTTTTGGTTTCTGTGTATTTATTCAGCTGCACATGCAGCAAACATATAGTTCATATTCAGCTTAGATACTGTGATATGATTGGATAGTCAGTGCTGAATCAAACAACAAGCTCATTTCTTAGCCTACACCTCCGATGATTGAACTGTAATAGAGTTGTACATAGCCTTACAACCAGTAGGCCAGTAGATTTATTTCTAACACAAAGCATCATAATATCTCTTGGGTAGTGGAATTATAAATGCAGAGCAATATATGCTCCTGGAAGCAGTAGGGGGTTTATTATGCCCACAATCATAAAGTAGCAAGTCATCTGTTACCCTTAATTTCAGACATTGGGTAGTATTTGAATTATAGTGTGGAATTATGTTCGGCTTGTTAAGCAGCAAACTCGTAGCTTTTTCTGTTTCAGATAATTGGAATATTTGAATTATAAATGTAACGGTGGCCCTGCACCTAGAATAAGAAGGCTTATGTTGCTGTGCATCTCGGACATCATGTAGTAATGTCATTATGAATGTTCAGTAATTTCAGCAGCAGTCAGCTAATATCTTGTCCTACATCATCAATGTTATGGGATAATTAAATTGTGAGCATAAACTGCCATCAGTCCAACAAGCAGCAGGCTAATATCTTACCTTAAGTCTCGGGTGCTTAGAGTAATTGCTTGAAAATTTAACTGTCTGCAGTGTTAGAGGGAGCATGGTCATAGCCTTTTGTACATCTCAGATTTTGTATACTTAGCTTGTATTATTGCACTCTCAGAACCTTTCAGGCCCCATGGTGGAGGGTCAAGTTTGTTGGGTTATCAGTGTGCATGTCAGCTATGAACATTTCATTGTCACTAATCCTCACAAAAGTTTCTAAAATTTAGCTATCTGCTTGATTATAACACTGTAAAACTCTTCCTGGAATTCCAGTGATGATCTTCATGTTGCAGTCATCACACTTGGGTTATCTGCCTGCAGGTAGCCCTCAGTCGGCCCGAATACCAGAGACTTAGTATTTCTGCATCGGATGCTGTCTCTTCTTCCATGACTTCAGGTTGTCAGGAGTATAAAAACAGGCAGCTGACGCCATTACATCAGTCTTTCTTGCCGAGGGAGCCCAAAGCAGAAGCAGTTCATAAGTGCCGGTTGGCCGCTACCTGAATTTTCGTTTAGAGTCGAATAATCCTGAAGTCTTCTAAAGCTAAGTACCCTGTTGAGGATCCTTTTTTCTTGCTCTAACTGATGTCAGAAAAAGTTAACAATTGTCTTGCCTGTGGAAAGCAAATATCTCAGAGATTTTCATTCTTACTACTTCACCTGCTTAGGCCCGGACCACAACGACCCACACTGTCAGTTTTGTGCCCTGTTTAACACCCGAACCATTTGTCATCTGGCTATCCTTGTCGCTAAATTCTTTCGTGACCTCTGTATTCTGAAATAGCTTGGGTAAGCCAGCTGACTACTAATCTTCCGAAAAAGCGTAAGGATAAAGACAGAGACAGACCGCATAGGTCCAAAACTGCCGACGACGCTTCCGCTAAGCTAGTCGCCAGTCTGCCGGTACTCAGTGAGACGCCTTTGCAGTCCCTAATGCCTGCTTCTGTGGATTTGCAGGCCGCTGCTGAGACCCATTCGGAGTCCAATATGCCACAAGATGCTTCTTTGACTATGGAACCTGTGAATGTCTCTACCTTGGATGGCTCCGGAGCTACAGTGCAGGCACCGGCTCCTGAGGGAGTCGAATCAAACCGAATTTTTTCACCAAAACTACGAGGTTCTTAGGCCCTGAGTACGCACTACGCCTAGAAAACCGATGAACAAAGCACATGCTCAGGCACCCATGCCTCAAAAACAAATGCTTAGAATGGCTGAAGACCTCATTACGCTGATTAGGGGAAGCCAGCCTTCCCCTGCTAAGACACAAAGAACAGAGTCCCCTTCAGGTTCTACAGACCAGGAGTCCGATGACTCTTTCTGTTTATGAAGACATGCCCTTATCTGCCTATGAGGATTCAGATGCAGAGGAATCCATTCCCTCTGCCTCCCCTCCAGGGGATTTCTCCTTTGGTGAAACCTTGCATACTTTGAGAGCATTTCCGCTGGGAATGCCAAGACTATCCTCAGTCCAAAAAGAGACTCGGAGAACTTTTCGAGTTGCCTCAACACAGGCCTTTAGCTATACCCCCTGTCCTGGATGTTGTGGATGATGTTTACATGGAATCCAATCTTACCCCAGACACACTACCTCCTGCCCCTAGGAAACCAGACAGGTACTACAGAGTACCTGATTCTCACATGTTTCTTTTCAAGAATCCTACTGTTGACCCAGAGATCATTTCCCAGGGAACTAAAGGTATTAAGGCTGCTTCAGCCAAAAATCCTACCCCTTCTGACAGGGATTCCAAAACTTTGTTCAAATGGGGTAAGAAGGTATACACCTCTGCAACTCTTGCTATTAGGGCATTGAATTGCCAGTTTCACATGCTGAAATACCAGCAACATATTGTGGAACTTATTAAACAAAAAGTGGTAACCTTTCCAGATTGTGCATAAAATAAAGAATTGCAGGAACTTGTGCATTCTGCAAATCAAGTAAGTAAACATCTGAAGTAGTTAACTTCATTTGATCAGCAACCTGTGGGTATCGGATCCGAGCTGGCAGCTTTCCTAGCTAAAAGATACGAGCTCCAAGCACCTCCCCTACCCATAATGCCCTGCCATCTCCCTCTAACCCCCAGATCTCGTTTGCCGCGGCTTCTGTAAGCTTCTCAGAATGAGCTCCGAGCGTGGTACTGTGAGTTTAGGATTAAAAAAGTTTAATTTTCTGTCAAAACTTTCTCCGTCTTTGTGTGTGTGAACTCCCTCTTAACTTTCTTAACTTTTGTGGGTAGTTTTAAACCTTTTTGGTTAAGTTAAGTTTATTTCCCTCCCCCTCTGCGTGTGTGAAGTGTGTGCCTGTTTTCTTTTCTGTAATGTCTGAAAGCCCTAAAGCTATCTTCTCTAAATGTACTGACTGTGGCCATAAGCTGTCCCCAGCGGATGGCCACACTCTGTGCATCATTTGCCTGGGGGTTGATCACCTCTCTTCGGGCTGCACTATTTGTGCAGCCTTCAACCCCAGGGCTTTGAAGGATAGGAGGACGAAACTTATCCTTGCGAGCCTTTTGCCCCCTGATTCCGTTTCGTCGTCCTCCTCTGTGGCACCAGCCGTGGCTGCGGCTGCCCCACCTGCCGCTCCCAATCCCCTGGCTGGGACTCAACCTTCCTCGATGGCCCAGGAGGAAAGGGATGGCAAAAAGGACAAAAAGGATAGAGAGAGAGAGAGAGAGAGGTACCACAGCCACAACAGGTGGTCTGAGTCGACCCCTTCGGCACCGCCGTCCAAACAGCTTGCCTCTCCCCTTAAGGTCTCCAGGCCTTCCCCCTCCCGGCTCTGTTCTCCACGTTTCTCCCCAGAACTGGAGGAGGAGACCCAGTCACCTTCGAAGTCGTCTAGACGGCCTTCCCGGCCAGCCTCGGCCTCATCCAGATCTACGAGGAGTTTATCCGATGCAGACATGGACCGGATGATGCGTTGATTTCTCTAGGCCCAGCTGCAGATGGGAGTGCTCTTGCCACCCCCCTCTCTGGGGGGGAGCTCAACACCTTTTTTCACCCCCATTGCTCCTTCTCTGACCCGCTATTGGGGTTAGGAGCTGTTTGATCCAACTAGCTTCGGAGCCGGGGTGGGGTTGGCGCCAACAGCGTTTTCTACTTCGGCGCCGACGGTACCCTCGATTCTGTCGGATCCATTTTTGGATCCGAGCTCTCTGGGCCGTGAGTTGAGCATCGGATCCGGAGGGATTAGTGGGCCTTCGGCTCCTTTAAGGTCGGAGCACACTACCTTTTCGGATCCGATCGGGTCACCTTTGGCTCCGGTCCGCATGTCAGATCCGAGGAAAAGCAGTTCTCCCTCAGCATTTGACGTTGTGGAGAGGGTCCTTTTGAGGGATTCGAGGCCCCAGTCTCTTGCTACGGATCCACCCGCCGTTCCCGCTCAGACGGGCCTGTCTTCCATCATCCGGCCCCAGGGACAGCCTGCGCTTACGTCCCAGATTGTTCCCGTAGAGGAACGGGACATTGTTGGTGAGGCCTCTTCGGACAGCCCCCCCAAGGAGGTCCCTCACAAACGGAAGTGCAAGAGGAGAGGCACTTGGACACACCTGAGTCTTTCATGGAGGACACTGACTTAGAGGAAGGGGAAGGTTCCCCAAGGTCACCCCCCGAAGACATCTCCTTTGGAGACATTATGGAAATGTTGCGCATTAGAGGGGGGGGGGTGGTCTGCCCAGAAACCTTCCTTGGATGAGTCTGTGTTTCTGGAGACATTTGACGCAGGCCCATCTACCTCTTGGGTGTCCCCTCCCGCCGACCCCCTGGTGGACCTCATAACTACCAGGGCATGGAAGGAGCCAGACACTGTTGAGCCAATACCCAAGAGACCGGACAGGATCCTCAGCCCTCCCACGGACAGAACAGTTTAGAGCAAGGGTGCCCCAGTGGATGCCATGGTGTTGGCGGCTGCCACTAAAAAGGAATTAGCACAGGAGAGTTCCTCTGTGCATCCTCCAGACAAGGGTCTCGGAGGATGGACCGCCTTGGAAAGCGGATGTTCGCTTCAGCGACCTTCTCTGTAAGGTCACTGAATTATATGGCACATGTGATTCGGCTCCAGCGGGACCTGTTTAAAGAGTACGCTGGGTCACCCCCAGAGCCCATGTCGGCTGAGGACAAGCGGACCTTCTCGGCTCGAATGGCCACTCTCGAGTTAATTACCAACACATCTGTGTGGCTTCTCTCCCATGCTACGGAGGGAACGGCTAGAGCTAGCGGAACGGGCATCGTCTTACGTTGACAGGCCTGGCTCCATCTCTGCGATTTTGTGGAACCCTTCAAGGCATCCTTCGCAAACGCTTCTTTTGACGGTTCTACTTTCTTCGGCAAAACCGTCCACAATACGCTTTTCCAGAGCGAGAAAGACGGGAAGACGCTGTCTGCCATCGGGATCTGCTTCTCGTCTCCTCAGATGTCCTACTCCAGGAACTAAAGAGGACAAAAGAAGATGTGGTTCCGGAAAGCTCATCAATCCCGTTTCGCTCCAGATCCCTCATCCTTCAGAGGCAGAGGAGAACAGGGTGGACGCCTGCCCAGAGGCGGAGGGGGGGGGCGAAGAATTTTGGGTCGAGAGAACCTTTTTCGGATCGACCCGCGCAGCAGTCCTGAGGGGTTGCCCGACTGTTCCTCCCTGGAGGCAGTCGGGGGGGTGCTTCTCAGAACACCTAGCAAATTGGGAGTCCATTACGACAGATTGCTGCGTGCTCCGAATCGTATCCAGAGGCTATTCTGTCTCTTTCCTAACTTATCCTCCCCGGTCAAGAGGACTCCCTGATGTTCCACCCGATCAGAGGGAGGCAGCAGCATCCGAAATTCAAGGGCTGCTAAGAAAGAGCCATCCAGCGCGCCCCCTTCGAACAATCCGGATCAGGCTTTTACTCCAGGTTCTTTTTGGTGCCAAAAAGATGGGGGACTTGCGACCCATTCTCGACCTGTCCACACTGAACTTGTCAGTCGCCAAAGAAAAATTCCGGATGGTCACTATTCAATTCATTCTCCCACTTTTGCAGGAGAACGACTGGATGTGCTCGATAGACCTCAAGGATGCGTACTACCACATTCTTATGGACAGATGATCCAGGAGGTTCCTCCGCTTTTGGCTGGGAGCCAGCCATTATCAGTTCAGGGTCCTACCCTTCGGTCTCACCACAGCCCCCAGGGTGTTCACCAAGGTCATGGCAGTTGTAGTGGCCCACCTGAGGCTTCAGGGAATACAGGTCTTTCCGTACCTGGACGACTGGCTCCTAACCGCCCCCACCAGGCATTAACTCTGCTCAGGCAGGGACTATTTCTTACATCTAGCCCGCCATCTAGGGATCACGATCAACCACAAGAAATCCGCCCTTCAACCTACTCAAATTTTGGAATTCATAGGGACCAGGATAGACACTACACAGTCCACAGTCTTTCTGACAGTGGACAGACTTCGCAATCTAAGCCTTCACATTCTAGATCTTTTACAATCACCCCCACCCCCCTGCCCCCAGTGGAACTAGTCCTGAGGGCCCTGGGATCCATGGCAGCGGCCATCAATCTGTCACCTTTCGCTCGTCTGAAGATGAGAATCCGTCAATGGACATTACAAGTTCAATGGTCCATTCTATTTCACCCCCCTGTCTACACCTATTCCCCTCAGCAGGATTTGCAGGGAGTTGCTTCTTTCGTGGCTCCCATCCAGAGATCTCCGGGAAGGCCGCCCCTTCGTTATACCCCCTCCCCAAGTCACGGTGACCACGGACACATCTCTCCTCTGGTGGGGGGGGCATTGCATGGGCAGATTCGTCCAAGGCACGTGGACTCTCACAGAGACCTCACTGCATATCATTGTCCTGGAGATGACGGCGGTGCTTCTACCATTGCAGGCTCTCCATCCCCTTCTTCCTCCAGGAACTATTGCAATTCAGACAGACATGTCGGTAGTCTGGTACATAAACAAACAGGGGGGAACCAGATCTTATCCACTTTACAGAGAGGCAATGAGAGTGTGAGAATGGGCGATATCCACCAACCGCTTTCTCATAGCAACGCACATTCCAGGTCGGTCAAACATCTTAGTGGACAGGTTGAGTCGAACGATCCTCTCACCTTACGAGTGGTCTCTGAACCCAGCAGTAGCGAAACATATCGTCCTCAAATGGGTTCAACCTTGCTGCGATCTCTTCGCCTCGCTTTCGAACACAAAGTGCAGCGAGTTCTTCACTCTAATTCCCCCACCAGGGGAAGCCCCCAGAGACGCTCTGGTTCATGCTTGGCCATCCGGTCTTCTGTATGCTTATCTTCCTCTTCCATTGATGACAAAATTCTTGCAGAAAGCTTGTCGGTTGGGGAGCACAGTTATCCTCATAGCCCCATTCTGGCCTCGCCAAACCTGGATCCCTTACCTTCGGTCTCATCTGGTACATCCTCCCTGGATTTTAGATCCAAATCCGGATCTGATCTCTCATCCATTAGGATTTAAGATCCCCCCGACCTGGACTACCTCAAGCTCTCAACTTGGTTGATCCAGTTCCCTTAATGGCTAGGACTCCCGGTATATCTTCCTCAGTTAAGGCCATCCTGGTGGCCGCCCATAAACTGTCTACCAGGAAAATCTACAAGAGTAAATGGAAACGTTTCTCTGTCTGGGCGGAGCACAGGAACTTGGACCCCTTCACTGCTCCTATCCCAGCAGATGTTCATCGTGCAGACAGCTGCAGTCATAACAGATGGGTTCTCCTGCCGTCGGGCGGTTCCTCGGTCGGCCGAATTCCAAAGTCTAGGTCTGGCGTCGGTTGTCATCGCTTCTTCCCTGACATCAGTGCGACAGGGGTATAAAGGAACCAGCCAACGCCATTTTCTTCAGTCTTTCTTGCCGTGCGGTGCCCGAAGCAGAAGCAGTTCGCAAGTGCCAGTCGGCCAGCTCCTGAAATTACGAAAATTTTGAAACCGAAGTCTTCTTGAAAGCCAAGTATCCCATTGGGGAAACTTTTCTTGCCTCAGACCGATGTCAGACAAAGTTAATAATTGTATTTCATGTGGGAAGCAAATACTGCATAAGGATTTCCATTCCTTCTGTATACCTTGTTTAGGCCCAGACCACGACGTCTCGGTCTGTTGCTTTTGTGCTACATTCAACAAACGCACCATTAAACGTCGGGCGGAGTTCGCCCAGCATTATTTTGGAAAAACATTTAACTATATTATATCGTCGGATACTCCGACTCCAGTTTTGTCTAAAAAACGCAAAGGTAAGGACTGACACGCGAGGTCCGCGGCCTCTACCGACACCACGCCAAAGCCGACTACACGTGGTCCGGTTCTCAGCGAGGCGCTTACGCATCCCCTGACTACCGACGACACTCCATTGGTGGTGTCTCCTGTGCCCGAGGTCGCAGGCTCCTCGGCCCACACCCCAACTACAGATACTGAAGCTACTCTTAGCATTGAACCTCAAAATGTGGACAGGTCTACCTCCACTCAAGGTGTCTTCAGACCTTCCTCTTCTTTCTCCATCAAGGCTTTCACTAAGTCTAAAGCAGCCATGCACTCTAAGAGACAAGCTACACAGGGCCCATCTCCAGGCCCCATGCCTAAAAAACAGATGCATAAAATGGCTGAGGATTTAATTACTCTTATCAGGGGTTCTCAACCCCCACTGGACAAAAGGCCCAGAGTGGAGGAAGAATCCCCCTCCCCTGATCAGGGCTCCATTATTTCAGAGCACTCTGATGATCAGGACCATTCTTACTCCCCTTTTGAAGACTCTGATGCGGAGGAGTCCATTCCTTCTGTATCCCCCCCAGAGGATTACTCATTTGGGGAAACTTTGCATACCTTAAGGGAACACTTCCACTGGGAAGGCCAAGATTATTCAGATTCCAAGAAAAGGCTTAGGGAATTTCTCTTACTACCTCAGCACAGGCCTCTGGATATACCTCCTGTCTTGGACATCCTAGATGATGTTTACTCGGAGGCCTGCCTTAACCCGGACTCTCTGCCTCCAGCCCCAGTTAAGCCTGACAGGTACTACAGGGTTCCTGACTCACACCAATTTCTATATAAAAGCCATGCTGCTGACCCAGAAACCATCTCACAGGGCCCCAAGGGAATTAAGGCCTCCACTGCTAAAAATCCATTACCTTCCGAGAGAGATTCCAGATCCTTAGAAAGGTGGGGAAAAAGGTATATACCTCGGCTACCTTAACCATGAGGGCCTTAAACTGTCAGTTCCATATGCTAAAATACCAACAGTTTTGTTATCACAATTGAAAAGTAAAATGTCACAACCTGAACAACCAGACTTGAAGGAGTTGCAGGATTTGATGCATAGTGCAGAACAAGTGGGTAAGCATACCTTACAATGTGGTTTTGATGCTCTAGAGGCCTCATGTAGAGCTGCTGTTACAGGATCAGTCATACGTAGATATGCCTGGCTCAAGGAACAAACCTTGCCTGATCATGTCAAAGCTAAATTACTAGATGCCCCTCTTCAAAAGGATGTATTATTTGGTGCTAATGCTGAGGAGGTATTAAGGAAAATGGAGGAAAAGGCTAAATCAATGGAAACTGTGAAAGATTTTCTACAGGTACAACCCCCACATTTCAGTAGAAATTGGCCTTCCAAAAATTGGTCCTTTCCAGCCACGGACAGACCCCAAAGAGGCAGATACAGGCGCCCGAGGGGCAGAGGACAATCCCAAGGAGCGTTTAGAGGCAGACAATGGCAAGCTCCTACACAAAGAGGTGGTGAGGATAACTCGCAATCATTCAGAAAGCAAGCCCAATGACTTTCCCCTTTGCATGCCAAGCAAGACTCAAATGGCAGCCCCCTTAGGAGGAAAGCTGACATTATTTTCAAAAAATTGGCATATTGTCACAAAAGACAAATGAATCCTGGACATTATAAACAGAGGTTACAGATTCCATTTTCACACCCTTCCAAAAATGAGAGGCATGCCAAACCTGCCACACAATCAAAGGGCAGAGGCACAAAGGCAAATTACAGATCTCATAGACATGAAAGCTATTCAAGAGGTACCTACGCACGAACAAGGTCAAGGTTTTTATTCCAGGCTATTCCTGGTACCAAGGAAGGGAAAAGATTGGAGACCTATTTTGGACCTATCCATCCTAAACACATTTCTACTCGTACCAAAATTCAAGATGCTCACTCTACAGCAACTTCTTCCCATGCTGGGCAAGGAGTCTTGGCTGGTAACATTGGACCTCAAGGAGGCATACCTACATGTCCCAATCAGACAAAATTGCAGAAGATACCTCAGATTTCTTGCAAGTTCAACCCATTATCAATTCTCTGCATTGCCCTTTGGCTTATCTACTGCGCCCAGAGTATTCACGAAATGCCTGGCATCAGTAATTGCCTACTGCAGACTTCCAAGGGATACAAATATACCCCTATTTGGGCGACTGCCTGATCCAAGCGGACAGCAAGCACATTCTTCTGAAACATCTGGCTTATGTAATAATGTTGTTGAACTCTCTGGGATACACAGTCAACAAAAATAAATCAAGGCTAATACCCTCTCGGAAGATAATTTTCCTGGGTGCCAACTTGGACACAAACACCCAGATGGCCTACCTCACGCCAGAGAAGCAGGGGCAACTAACTCAATACTTCAGAGCACTAGCAAATTGCACCAGGCTGACTGCAAGGAAAATCCTGCAGGCTCTGGGATTCATGGCATCTTGCATCTTACTAATCCCATGTGCAAAGCTGCATATGAGGAAACTTCAATGGTACCTGAAAAACATATGTTCTCAACACAGCCACAGCTTAGAAACAATAATACCACTAATTCCATGTCCACAAAAGGAATTTCTGTGGTGGGCTCAAGCATGCCAAACAAACACAGGTCTTCCATTCAGCAAGCCTCAAGCAAATCAAGTCATCACAACAGACGCCTTGGACTACGCCTGGGGGGCGCACATGACAGATCGGTGCATTCAGGGCATATGGTCCCAAAAAGAAAAGCACCTTCACATCAATCAAAAGGAAATGCTAGCAGTAATAAATGCTATTATAGCTTTCAAGGACCTTCTGTAACCAGGTCAACTATTGATAAGAACGGACAACACCACAGTTTTGTGGTACATAAACAGGGAGGAACACATTCATACCCCCTATGCAGACTGGCCATGTCACTTTGGAACATGTCCATGGACTTACAAATCGAACTACAAGCACAGTACTTGCCAGGCAAGGAAAACACGCTGGCAGACAACCTAAGCAGAAATATGACAGATCCACACGAATGGAAGTTGCATCCAAAATTTTTACAGAAATAATCCAAGCATGGGGAAGGTCAGACATAGATCTCTTTGCCTCCCACAAAAATCACCAATTAACAAAATTCTGCTCAAGGATTTTCCATCCAAAGGCCTGGAGAGTGGACGCTCACTCTTTCAGTTGGACATCAATGACAGTTTATGCCTTCCCACCTCTTCCTCTGCTGCCCAAAGTTCTATTGAAAACCAGAGCAGACAGACCAAAGATGATTCTCATTGCTCCGGACTGGCCAAGACAACACTGGTACCCACTCCTGAGGAGCCTGACGCATTCCCCACCATGGACCCTGCCTCTAATGCCTCTTCTTCTGACTCAGCACAGCTTCAAAACTCTTCACAGCCAGCTAAAACACTCAATCTAGCCGCATGGAAGATTCCTTAGCATCACAACAGACCCTACTCTCCAAGGAGGTGCAGGATGTCATTTTGGAGGCCAGAAGGCCATCAACTAGAAAAGCTTACTCCGCAAAATGGAAACGGTTTTGTGTCTGGAATGAGAAAAAGGGCCAGGATCCTGGAAAACTGAATTTACCTCAAATACTACAGTATCTAGCTGAGCTGCTAAGCAGTGGACTTTCATTCTCCTCCATCAAAATCCATACCTCAGCCATTTCTGCAGAATACAACACTGATCCACCCTTATTCTCTCACCCTCTCTTAAGACAGTTCCTCAGAGGGGCTAAGAATCTAAGACCCCAAAGGAAACAACCAATACCTGCTTGGGATCTCAATTTCATTCTGGAAAGACTGACCTTGCCTCCATTTGAGCCAGCTGCCTCATCAGATTTGCAATATTTGTCCTGGAAAACAGCTTTCCTTCTGGCTATTACCTCAACTCGTAGAGTTTCAGAACTGCAAGCTCTCATGGCTGTGCAGACTTTTTATCATCTTCCATCAGGACAGAATTTCCTTACGAACCAACCTGTCCTTTATGCCTAAAGTGGTATCCAGGGTAGCTTTGAATCAGGCCATACACTTACCTACCTTTTATCCTAATCCTCAAAACAAAGGGGAGAGAATACTACATTCCTTGGACATCCACAGACAACTCCGTTATTATCTGGACAGAACAAAGCCTTTCAGAAAATCAGAACAGCTCTTTGTGTCCTATGCTGTAGGAGCTCAAGGAAAGCCAATTTCGAAACAGACATTCTCAAAATGGATAGCCCACTGCATATGCTTTTGCTATTCTTTTCATGGCAAAGCTGTACCTACAGGCATCAGATCTCACTCCACAAGGGCCACAGCTACCTCTGCAGCTTTTCTCAGAGGAGTTCCTACCAAAGATATTTTGGAAGCAGCCACTTGGAGTTCTGTGCATACCTTCTCCAAGCACTTCCACCTACCATTATACTCCAAAACTAGAGCAGGCTTTGCCACTGCAGTCTTGCAGGGCATCCTGGCTCCTCCTAGTTCCACCTAGTGCCTACCACCCCTTTCTTAGCTTTGGGATTCTACCCATCTGTTATGACTGCAGCTGTATGCACGATGAACATAGTACAGTTTTGTACCTACCATAAATGTAGATGTTCGAGTGCTAATACAGCTGCAGTCCAGGTTTCCCTCCCTCCTTCCCCTCTTGGGACAGGCCTATAGGCTAACACATCCTCATACAACCTGATTGGGGTATTCATTTATGGTGTATTTGCTTGCAACTACTGTATTTTGATTATATTGCACTACTTTATTACACAAATTTATGTATTGCCTTCCTTCTGGGGGCACCTGACATCTGGGGCAAGAAAAACTGAAGAAAATGGCGTCGGCTGGTTCCTTTATACCCCTGTCGCACTGACGTCAGGGAAGAAGCGACGACAACCGACGCCAGACCTAGATTTTGGAATTCGGCCGACCGAGGACCCACCTGACGGCAGGAGAACCCATCTGTTATGACTGCAGCTGTATTAGCACTCGAACATCTACATTTTTGGTAGGTACAAAACTGTACTTTCTAGACTTTCTTTCCCATACTTTTCATGAAGGGACTAGTGCTTCTACTGTTAAAGTTCAGTTGGCAGCTATTTCCCACTACCACGTTGGAAACAGTTCAGGCCCCCTAGCGTCCTCCAAGATTTGCAAAACATTCATGATAGGAACCTTTTTGTTAAGACCCCCTATTAAAGATGCAGTGCCTCCATGGGATCTTACCCTAGTTCTTCAAGCTCTGACTGGGCCTCCTTTTGAACCCGCGGCTTCAGTCAATTTAAAATATGTATCTTGGAAGACAGTCTTCCTGATTGCCATTACTTCTGCTAGGAGGATATCGGAGCTTCACGCTCTTTGCAGTAAGCCTCCATACATCATCTTTCATAAAGACAGGGTCTCCCTCAGGACTAATCCCTCTTTTCTGCCCAAAGTGGCTTCAGAAGCCAATATCAACCAGTCCGTCAATCTACCTGTCTTCTTTTCTAATTACCAAAACAGAGGAGAATATAGACTTCATTGTCTGGATGTTCACAGACAGTTACGTTTTTACTTAAACAGAACAGCAGATCTTCGAAAATCAGGCCAACTTTTTGTTTCCTTTGCTAAATCCTGTCTGAGGAAACCAGTCACTAAAGTAACTTTAGCTGGATGGATTCCCAGTGCATCCTCCTCGCATACAAAAGTTCTGGTCGTCCTGAGCCCCTGAGAGTGCAAGCCCATTCTACCCAATCTATGGCTACATCTGCTGCTTTCTGGTCAAGGGTTTCTTTGGATGACATTTGCTCAGCAGCTACTTGAGCTTCCTCTCATACCTTTATTACACACTATAAATTGGATTTAATATCTAGAGGACGCGCATCTTTTGGCTCTGCAGTGCTCTGGAATATCCTTCCATAAGGGCCTCCCAAGTTGTTGGTAGCTGGCGACTCTGTCCCACAGGTTGCTGATCAAATGAAGTTAACTACTTCAGATAAAGAAGTTATGTACTCACCATAACATTCCATCTGAGTAGGTAACTTCATTTGTCTGCAACCGACCCTCCCTCCATCCCCCGGACCCATAGTTCGTTATCAAAGGATCAGGATACGTCTTTTCCAGATGATATCATCAGGTGGAATGTATGGTAATCCCTTCCTGTGTTATAGTAATTTTCCTATTGCCTTTTTTTTGGCAAACTCGATCTGAGGGTTAGAGGGAGATGGCAGAGCATTATGGGTAGGGGGAGGAGCTTGGAGCTCGGATCTTTTAGCTAGGAAAGCTGCCGGCTCAGATCCGAATCGGATCCGATACCCACAGGTTGCAGACAAATGAAGTTACCTACTCATATGGAACGTTATGGTGAGTACATAACTTCTTTATACCTTGCAGTGTGGTTTTGATGCACTAGAAGCATCTTGCAGGGCAGCAGTCACTGACTCTGTACTGAGAAGACATGCTTGGCTGAAGGAGCAGACCTTGCCAGATCATGTCAAATCTAAATTACTAGACGCTCCTTTGAATAAGGACTGTTTATTTGCCACCAAAGCAGAAGTTGTTCTTAAAAAGATGAAAGAAAAGACTAAATCTATGCAAACTGTTAAAGACTTCCTACAAGTGCAACCCCCTAGATTCAGTAGGCATTGCCCTTCAAAACACTGGTCCTTTCCAGCACCCTCCTGGCCTTCACAAATAAGACCCAGGGGAAACAGTCCACCCAGACTACAGTCTCAGGGTATGCAGAGATCGAAGCAGTGGATTGCCCCTACCCCTAAAGCAGGGAGTGGGAAGCCCCCTCCTTATGGAAAAAGCATTCAATGACTTCTCGACTCCACTTCCCAGCCATACCCAATTGCTTGTGCCCCTAGGAGAAAAACTTGCCCTTCATGCAAAAAACTGGATGTCCATCACTCAGGACCGATGGGTCCTAAACATTGTATCTCAGGGGTACAAATTTTATTTCCATTCACTGCCAACCCCAAAGGGGTTTCCAGACCTTCCTCCAAACCAGTGGGCATCGGCTCAAAAACAAGTACTTTCCCTGCTCACCATCCGAGCTATTCAGCCTGTTCCATTAGAACAGAGGGGTCAAGGATTCTTTCAGTATGGTTAGACACTAGAGAGTTTCTCAGAGTCCTACAGGGGGTTTTCGCTTTCCTTACGAATATCATTGGTGAGAATGGTCTTTTTTGCTGCTCATTCTTCACCTGATTGGATACACCTGAAGACACTAGCAGATGTTTATTGTTGGGCAATGCCACTTTCAGGCAGGATTATTATCTAATTATTTAGTGCAACCAATACTGGTGTTCCTTACACCTGACTTCATTGTCACAGTACTGTTCTGGGTTCTGTAGCCAGATCAGATCTGTCTTTCCCAGTAGACACTTGGTCAGACTAAGTCTCTGCTTTTGGTTACTACTTAGCCTTTTTTCTTCCACCTTCTAAGGATTATGGCTTCTTTAGGTAACCACCTTGAACCTTTCACAGACAGGCTGAAGTTCTAATATTTCTAAGTCTGTTACAAGAAGACCATTCTTCTCTTGGCTGTCTGCTCTAGCTCATAGCTCTGCCTTTATTCTTATGGCCATATCCTTTCAGTGTCTAACAAATATCGTCTGTTTCTTTGGTAACCATCTGCTTGATTGTCTCTGACTGGTTATCTTCATTAACATCTGGTCTTGTCTTAAGTCAGGTAACTCCCCTTCTGCATGATTATTCCTGAAGCTTGGTCTTGAGGGGTACTTCTGGACCCCCTCTAGTTCTTTTGGTCCACTTTTTGTTACCTGTCTGTGGATTAGTTCAGATGTTTTGCTTAGTGGAGCATTAATACCTGGCTACTTGTGACCTTGGGTTTCCCTCTAAACAGGCTACTAGGAATACAGTGCTTGTACCTTTCCCTTCGCAAATTTCAGTCTTCTATTTTCTCTAGATTGTGAACTTATAACTTCAGTGTGTTTTGCTTTTTTTTATAAACAGGCAGGGCAGCTTGAAGTCCATTTCACATTTTTCTCATATTAACCATTGGATTAGTCCAAGTATTGGCACTGGCCAAGGATCTTCTGAGGGCTTTTCAACTGTGACATTACTTTCTTTGCTTCTTAAGGATTAAAGAGGTTTTACTGCAACTTGGATTGCCACAGCCAGGCATATTTTTGTCTGGCCTTGGATGGCAGTTTTCTTTTTTACATTGCCACCCAATTGTTGCTAGTCTATTAGTTTTCCCTGGTTTATACCTTAAGCTGTAGAGAACTCCAGGATGACTCTGTGCTTGCAGCTTATATTGCCGCAGCCAGACACCTTTTCCTTCCTTCCAACCTTGATTAGCAGATTTCTTATTTTCCTTGTCATCCAGTTGTTGCTCGATTATTAGTTTTCCCTGTACCTTAACTTAGAGCCCCAGGGTGACTCTCAAGCAATTTGCCATTGGCCATTATCTTTGGTACCTGTTCTGTGAGGTTCCAGATTTTTCTTTGTTCCAGTGAAATCTGTTGGGGACTCTATTGCTTTTAAACTTTAGAGCTTTGTACTTTTATGTGGTTTAATCTTCCACTTCGCTTCTTTCTGGTTTCCTGTGTCCCCCTTGTTTGTAGGTCCCTCATACTTCTGATTGAAGACCTAATTTCTGGGGACCTTGATGCTACTCATCTATGCCTTCGAGGATTATTCCTTTATTCTGCCAAGTCTTCATAATGGGCTCATTGTATCTGTTGCTTTCTTTTCTTCGGTGCACTTTAATAGGTAGATTTGATTAGGGCCGTGGTGACAGGGATTGCCAGTCCCCTGTAGGCATCCCTTTGTTTAAATATTGCTTCGCTCTGTTGTTGATGGGTCATTAGGAGATATCTTCCTTACCCAAGGTTTTTCATCAAGTTATTTGCTCAATGATAATCCTACTGAAAGTTGTTTATGCTGTAAAGCCTACCTTCTTTGCTATTCTTATACTTTTGCATCAGGCTAGATGGAGTTGTATTGTGTGCCTACTTCCTTCTCTAATCTAGTCGTGGGTCTCCGGTATGTTTGAGACATTTATGGCATAGTTATCTCTATTTATTATCCTTTGGAGTTAAGTCACCCACCCAATAATATAGTTATGACAGACACTCTAAACACTAAAGGAATATAGACCAAGTCCTGTCTTGTATTAAAATTTTATATTTAATATAATATTAAATGTGTAGGATCATGATCCATCTTGTACAGTCTCATCCTCTTTTTCTCCTTGCTGCTGGATGACTGGTTGTCATCTTTGCTAGAAATCTGGCAAGGGTCTTTCCACACACAGGATTGTAGGTAACTGGGAGGAGTTTGATGCCCTAGCAAAGTTTTAAAGTGCTGGGTTCTGCCAACCCAGAATCCTCATTGTAGAGGAATATGGATCACAGGCCTACACTTGTTGGTTATGTCCAAATCTTTAGTTTATTTAGGACTGCTGTGTGTTCTGTCTGCATTCCTAAAGCAAATTGTATAGTCATCATTTTGCTGATGCAGTTTATTTTTATCAGTATGCATTGCAGACAGCAATCATGGAAAGGTAGATCACTTTAATTGGGAACATATTAATTTTTAAAAATAACACATGAGCATGTTGTCTTCTTTAGTTCCCTGGGACTATACACAATTTCCCAGCGCTCCTTGTGGTTAGAAATAAACCTGCCTTGGTCTCACTGTTCAGATCTTTGTTCGCCTTTGCCAAAGGATCTGGCTGACTGCAGAACTGAACTGTTCCCTTTGAGAGAATTGCACTGCTGTTTGGACTGTTACTTTAATTACTCGATAGTGCAGTTGTTCACAATCCATGGTTATGTCACTTTGAAAGTTCCAGAACATGTAGCAGTCTCAGATTTAGTTGTAGCAAGTGTCTGTGCAATGAGTGTTGCCCCTGCTTGTAGGCATAAAAGGCACTTCCTGGGTTAAGTATTTTTTGTCTCTGTCAGCAAAAGCCATTTACTCATGTCTGTTTGTTTTTCTTTTTCCAGAAGACATTGACTGAAATGCATTACAAAGTGATTTTTGTACTTTTCCTCAGTCATATAGTTCAAAAAACGAACCGAAACTTGCTGCCACACTGTGTTAACATCAATTTTAATGTATTAAATTAAGCATTAGTTAGTGCTAAACTGTCACCGTTTGTTTTATTTGGTTGATGTTTACATAGCTGATCTGTACCTTATCTTTGGGAAGGAATTTCTGTATTTATGTTTTGGAGCATACCTTGAATATTGGCAAAACTGTGGAGAATTGGGGAATTAGGAAAGGCTTCCTGTTAGAAGTGAAAGATCCAGTACTACTAGTCACGACACTTTGAAAATTGAACTGCTTCTCCATTTAAAATCAGAAGTATTTCAAACCTTTGTGTTACAACTTTAAGGTGTTTCTGCATTTAGACTTTGCGCTGTCTCTCCCAACCCCCAGTGGATGGGCTGTTTTACCTGTGTTACTCAATAAACTAACTGTGAGATTGCAGTACCTTGGGAAAATGAGTTGTCTGGGATACTGCATTTTCAATTAGTATACATTCCCTGTAATGGTGCTTAAAGTTTCGCTATTCTAGGGCTCACACTTGGAATCCTTGAACTTTTAGTGCACAACAAATTTGGAAGAAGTCCTGTCCTTAACAAGGATGTAGTACTTTTAGAATCCTCTTGGGGTACTGCCACAGTCTGTCCCACAATTTTATTTCATGTAGCATACATCCATAGATTCTATTTAAACTTAAGACCACAGAGACCGTTGAGAATCTCAGACATACCACTCAGTGTTTGTGAAAATTATGCCTCTCAGTATTTATAAAAAACTAAGTATCCCCATTTAAGAATATTTTCCCCGCATATCCCAGCTTAAAATTTGCAGTCTCCCATTCAGACTGGCTTACAGCTTTGCCAAGGAAGTACTGTGTGTGTGATATGTAAGGGAAATGTGTTCCAGAAATGAGGGATACATTAGAGTAAGTGCCTGTCATGACAGTATTGTTAATGTGCAGTACATGATTAGGTCACTAGAGGGTCTGTTTACGTTATTACGGGATCAGTTTAGGTGAAAGTGTTACGAGTGTGGGGTAATTCGTAGCTTGGAAAGCTAAGCAGAGATCACCCCATAGGAGTAGAGTGATGGAAGGTTAAGGCCTCTCAGCCTAGAGATCTTATTGGTGAGGAAATGTTACAATGACTCAAGTTGATTTAGTGGTGTACATGCTAGAAGGGGGACTATGTTCAATGCTGGGCCTAATAAGGGAGGAGTAAAGTGGAACAGTAACTTCTTTGGACCTTTCCCTACTTTTCCCCTTTGCTGTAGAGCCTCCTCCAGTGATTTTTTGAGATTGTGCACCCCCCCCCCCACAGCTATGACTTAACAGTTCATACGAGAGAAGAAATATGTTGATAGTCTATCTCTTAGTAGTAAAATGGTAAACATGTATGAAGGTCCTTCCCCGTATGTTCCAAAGGTGGGTGCCTGTTTCCCAAGTGTACAGTAGATATGTTAGTCAAATATTTAGTATTGTTAAGCAGTTCATTTTGCTTATTTGCCATTGCACTAGCATTTGTGGTCAGAAAAGTGTGAGCGTAATGCAGAAGCAGTGATTCCATTACAGAAAAGCAGAATTATTTTGGATATTTGCTTTGAGATAGACTTTGTGCCAGGCATTTCTGACCAGCATCATAGATAGTTGATTTATTATTTCATAATCTGTATAGACCTTGTTTGTTGCCTATACTGATGCAGTTGTTGAAGAATGGAACTCTTGATAGAATCTTTGTGTAAAATATTTTCTGACTTCTGTTTCTTAACATTTCTGTCTGAAGTAAAACCAAACTTACATGTGTTGCGAGCCCGATTCTCTGAGATCATATCTCGCTCCATCAGAATGGCCTGTGAAAACCTAGTAGAACCGGATCAGAACACCAGTGATGCTGTTGACGTCAGACAGGAGCTGGATCTCAGGATAGGTAAATGGCAGCCTAACTGTGTTAAATGCACTTGTACAGTCTCTAGCATTCCCAGTTTTCTTTTCATGCAGGTTTATTGTAATAATTCATACACAAATGTTGGGTGAAAGAATGCGTTCAGTGGTGGCGTTGGCTTTGATATTGTAGGAACCTTAACATATTGTGATATCAGTGGTGCCTCATTGTGCTGTTTCTCTAAATGCATTATAATCTTGGTGTATGTGGGATCATTTTGGTTGAATGAGAGATTAGTGCCTGCTGTGAAGAAAGAACAACACTGGTATAATTTAAAAGTTATATTTGCATGCTCAAGTTGTTTGTCTACACTAATTTTGTGTTGTGAAGCTTTTTTGGTGTAGGTCTTAACCTGTAAAGAAGCTTTTAATTAGACTAACAAAAATAAGTAAAATGTGCAAAGTTTGAAAAACTCTTAGAACATGTAAAAGATGTGTATATTTGGAGCATTGTTGTCAGTTTTTATCTGACAGACAAAAAAATTGATCTGAAGTAGGAGATTCATTTGTCTGCAACCTGTGGGTTATGGATCCGATATCGGATCCGAACCGGCATGGTTTACCAGCTATGGATCCGAGCTCTCAGCTCCTTCCCTCACCCATAATGCCCTGCTCTCCCTACATGACCTCAGATCTAGTTTGCCGCGCTGGTGACCAGATTAGTGTTCTCGAGCTCTTCAGCTAAGTGGCGTTTTTTCAAAGTTTTACAGTGTTTAAAGTTAGATTTTTTTGTGAAAGTTGAGTGAAAGTTTAGGATCCTCTTTTGATAGTTATAATTGTTTAGTGATTTAAACTTGTTTTTACTTAGTTTCCCTCCCCTCGCTGGTAGCGTAGTGTGTGTTTGGGCCTGTTGTGTGTGTTTGGTTACTTTTACTTTTTCTCTTTTAGTTTAAGTAACTCTTTTAGCTTTTAGGATGTCTGAGCAGCCTAAAGCTATTTTCTCTAAGTGCTCCGAGTGTGGCCATAAGCTTTCCCCTGCTGATGGCCACACTCGGTGCGTGCGATGCCTTGGGGTTGAACACCTCACATCTGGGTGTTCCATTTGTGCAGGGTTCAACCCCAGGGCATTGAAGGAGCGGAGGTCTAAGCTTGTCCTGGCGGGACTTTTGCCCCCGGACTCGGCTCCGGCCTCCGCTCCTTCGGGGGGAGCCGTTTCGACGGTTCCCTCCTCCCCGGCTCCCCCTCCTCCTCCTGGGACTCAACCTCCCTGTAGTGGTTCGGAGGAGAGGGAAGCTAGAAAGAGGGACCGGTGGGAGAAGCACGATAAGCGAAGCGAGACCTCTGTTTCGGCCCCGCCTGCCAAGCGGGCTTCTCCTCCGGCCTCCTTGTCTGCTGGTTCTCCCCCTCCTCGGCTCCGGTCACCCGTGTGTTTTTCACCGGGACCTGAGGAGGAGGAGACCCGATCTCCGTCGAGGCTATCCAGGAGGCACTCAAGGCCTACCTCGGTAGCCTCGTCGAGATCAACCTATAGCTTGTCAGATGCTGATCTGGACCGGATGATGAGAAGGTTCATCCAGGCCCAGATGCAGATGGGAGTGCTCTTGCCTCCCCCCCCCTCTGGGGGGGAGCTCGACCCCTTTCTTTAAGCCAATTGCTCCTTCTCCGACCCGCTACCCGGGTTCGGAGCCGTTGGAGCCGAGCAGCCGGGCGGGGTGGGCCGGCACCGATAGTACTTGGTACTTCGGATCCGACCCTGCCCTCGAGTGCTTCGGATCTGACCTCTCGGAGCCTGGATCCGAGCTTCGGATCCGGGGGGATCAGTGCTCCTTCGGCACCATCTGTGTCGGAGCGCACTGTTCGCCGGATCCGGCCGGCGCCGGCTCCGATCCACTCCTTGGATCCGAGGGGGAGCCGATTGTCGGATCCTTTGGTCGAGGTCGGCTCCCCTTCGGCTTTTGATGTAGTGGAGAGGGCCCTGTTGAGGGTCTCCGGACCCCCGGCACTTGCTTCGGCTCCGTCCCGCGCTCCATCTGCACTGGCTCAGGCTTCCACCATCCGGCCCTTGGGACAGCCCGCTCCTTTGCCCCAAGCTGTTCTCTTGGAACAGGTCACTGTTTGCGAGGAGTCCTCTGACAGCCCCCCGGAGGATGTTCCCCGCAAACATTCGTGCAAAAGGAGGCACATTGACTCCCCCGAGTCTCTCACAGAAGACACGGACTTGGAGGAAGGGGAAGGCTCCCCAAGATCACCCCCTGAGGATGTCTCATTTGGGGACATCATGGAAATGCTCCGCATAAGGGGGGGTGGTCTGCCCCCAAGTCTTCCTCGGACGAGTCAGTGTTCTTGGAGGCATTTGAAGCGGGCCCGTCTACCTCTTGGGTGTCCCCTCCTGCCGACCCCCTGGTGGACCTCATTACCACCAGGGCGTGGAAGGAACCGGACACCATGGAGCCAATCCCAAAAAGGCCCGACCGTATTCTCAGTCCCCCGGCTGACCGTGCCCATTGGAGTAAGGGGCCTCCGGTAGATGCCATGTTGATGGCGGCTGCCACCAAGAGGGAACTGGCTCAGGAGAGTCCCTCAGTCCATCCCCCGAGCAAGGAGTCTCGGATGATGGACCGCTTGGGGAAGCGGATGTTTAGTTCAGCGACCTTCTCAGTGAGGGCACTGAACTACCTGGCACGTGATCAGGATGCAGCGCGATCTTATAAAAGAATACGCTGCATCCCCCCCAGAGTCCATGTCGGAGGAGGACAAAGTGCTGCACTCCACCCGCATGGCCACTCTCAGGTCAGTCACTAATACCTCTATGCGGCTACTGTCCCATGCTACGGAAGGTGCCGCTAGAGCCGCAGGGGCAGGCCTAGTTACCAGACGTCAGGCCTGGCTCCGTCATTGTGATTTCTCGGAGCCCTTCAAGGCATCATTTGCGAACGCCCCTTTCGATGGTTCTGCCCTCTTTGGCAAAACTGTTCGTGACACTTTGACCCAGAGCGAGAAGGACGGGAAGACGCTGTCTGCCGTCGGAATCCGCTTCTCTGTACCCCAGAGACCCTATTCTAGGAACCAAAAGGGTCAGAAGAAGATGTGGTTCCGGAAGTCGCAGCAATCCCAGCCTGCTCCGGACAACCAGTCCTTCCGTGGCAGAGGAGGACAAGGAGGACGCCGCCCTAGAGGCAGAGGGGCTCCCAGGAACTTCGGGTCCAGAGAACCCCTGAAGGGTTGCCCGGCTGCTCCACTCTGGAGGCAGTCGGGGGATGTTTTTCGGAGCACCTGGTGGCATGGGAGTCCATAACATCAGACCGCTGGGTCCTCCAGATCATATCCAGAGGATACCGTATTCCTTTTCGTCATTTGCCAAAATTGAAGTCCCTCCCCGACGTTCCACCCGGGCAGTGGGAGGCCGCTTTGGCAGAAATTGGCCATCTGCTAAAGAAAAGAGCCATCCAGCCCGTCCCCCCAGACCAGATCGGATCAGGGTTCTACTCCAGGTTCTTTTTAGTGCCAAAAAAGACGGGGGATCTAAGACCAATTTTAGACCTTTCTCTCTTGAACCTGGCAGTTCCCAAAGAGAAATTCTGAATGGTTACGTTGCAGTCTATTCTCCCCCTTCTGGGAGAAAACCACTGGATGTGCTCCATAGACCTCAAGGATGCGTACTACCATATACTAATGGACAGACGCTCCAGGAGGTTTCTCCGCTTCCGGCTGGGAGCCAGTCACTACCAATTCCGGGTCCTTCCCTTTGGTCTCACCACAGCCCCCAGGGTGTTCACCAAAGTATTAGCAGTGGTAGCAGCCCACCTGAGGCTTCAGGGGGTGCAGGTCTTTCCCTACCTGGACGACTGGCTTCTCACCGCCCCAACAAGGCATCTACTTCTCTTGGCGCGAGACTCTTTTCTCCATCTTGCTCCCCGTCTGGGCATCACGATAAACACAAAAAAATCCAACCTAGCACCCACGCAGTTCATAGATTTTATAGGTGCCAGGTTAGACACGAGGAGATTGAGAGCCTTCCTCACTGCGGACAGAGTTCAAAACCTGCAGCTCCAGGTGCGGGCCATTCTCCACTCAAGCTCAGTTCCGGCGGAGTTGGTCCTGAGGGCCCTAGGGTCCATGGCGGCAGCGATAACGCTTCTTCCTCTTGCCAGGTTCAATATGCGCATCCTTCAATGGACACTCCTAGTTCAGTGGTCGTATCTTGCTCTTCCTATGCATCATCCCATTGCGATCAGCAAGGCGTGCAGGCGGTCCCTCCTGTGGTGGCTACACTCTCCAGATCTCCACGGAGGCCGCCCCTTTTGTGCCTCTCCCCCTCTCGCCACGGTGACCACAGACGCCTCCCGCCTCGGGTGGGGGGTGCATTTTGCAGGCCGGACGGTCCAAGGCATGTGGAACGATTCAGAGACCTCACTGCATATCAATGTTCTAGAGATGAGAGCAGTGCTCTTAGCGTTGCTAGCACTTCAGGCCTTTCTTCCCTTGGGAACAATTGCGATTCAATCGGACAACATGTCGGTTGTCTGGTATATCAACAAACAAGGGGGAACCAGGTCTTACCCTCTTTGTCGAGAAGCCATGAGAGTGTGGGAATGGGCAATCTCCACCAACCGCTTTCTCATAGCAACGCATATTCCGGGTCGGTCCAACATCCTGGCGGACAAACTCAGTCGCACCATTCTCACCCCTTACGAGTGGTCTCTCAAAACTCAGGTAGCGGAATGCATCTTCGCACGGTGGGGAACTCCTTGTTGCGATCTTTTTGTGTCTCCCTCAAACACCAAGTGCGACAGTTTTTTTCGCTCTAATACCTCCTCCCGGAGGTGCCCCAAGAGACGCTCTGGTGCATGCTTGGCCACCCGGTCTTCTGTATGCTTATCCCCCCTTGCCTCTGATGCTCCAAGTTCTTCAGAAAGCCTCTCGGTTGGGGTGCAGAATGATTCTCATTGCTCCATTTTGGCCTCGACAGATCTGGTTCCCTTTCCTAAGGTCTCACTCAGTGAATCCTCCTTGGATTTTAGATCCCATACCGGATCTAATATCTCATCCATCCAGCTTATCTCCTCCGAATCTGGACAACCTGAAGCTGACCGCTTGGCTGCTCCAGTTCCACTCCTGATCAGGACTCCCGGTATCTCGTCCCCTGTTAAGGCCATCCTGGTGGCAGCTCATAAGCCATCCACTAGGAAAGTCTACCGCAGTAAGTGGAAACGGTTCTCCTTGTGGGCGGAGCGGCAAGGCCTAAACCCCTTCACAGTTCCTCTCCCGTTGGTACTTGACTTCTTAACCTCTCTTTTTAATGATGGTGCCAGCAGTTCCACGGTCAAAGTACAACTTGCGGCAATTTCTCATTATCATATTGGTCATGACTCCAGTCCTCTGATGTCTGCCAGATTGTGTAAGATTTTCCTAAAGGTACTTTCCTTCTCAGGCTCCCTGTAAAGCAAGCGGTTCCTCCTTGGGACCTTTCTTTAGTCCTCCAGGCCTTGACCGCCCCCCCCCCTTCGAACCGGCGGCTACGGTAGATCTGAAATTTTTATCTTTCAAGACCGCATTTTTAGTAGCCATTACTTCGGCCAAGAGAGTCTCAGAGCTTCAAGCATTATCAGCTAAGCCTCCTTACTTGGTCTTTCATCCGGACCGTGTTTACCTCAGGACCAACCCGTCCTTTCTTCCTAAGGTAGCTTCTGAAGCAAACATTAATCAATCCATTAACCTCCCTGTTTTCTTTCCCAAATATCAAAACAAGGGTGAATACAAGCTTCATTCCTTAGATGTTCACAGACAACTTAGATTTTATCTAAACAGGACGGCTGGTCATAGGCAATCCGACCAGTTGTTCATTTCCTTTGCTAAATTTAATTTGGGCAAGCCAATTTCTAAAGTCTCATTATCTCGCTGGATTTCACAATGTATCTTATTGGCTTATCAAGCTTCTGGAAGGCCCGCACCGGAGGGTGTACATGCCCATTCAACCCGGTCAGTCTCTACCTCGGCCGCCTTTAAGGCTAGGATTCCTCTAGATGACATTTGTGCAGCAGCCACTTGGGCTTCATCTCATACATTTATTTCCCACTACAAGTTGGATCTTGCATCTAGGGGTAGAGCATCCTTTGGCTCCGCGGTGCTCCGGAATATCCTTCCATGATGGCCGCCCAAGGTTCAGGTAGCTGGGGACTCTGTCCCACAGGTTGCAGACAAATGAATCTCCTACTTCAGATTTAGAAGTTATGTACTCACCATAATGTTCCATCTGAGTAGGTGTATTCATTTGTCTGCAACCATCCCGCCCTCCTATCCCCCTGGCCTTTTCAGTTTCCTGCATATGATGTGTTACCCTTTTCAGGGTGTTCATGCTGTTGGCAAACTCGATCTGAGGTCATGTAGGGAGAGCAGGGCATTATGGGTGAGGGGAGGAGCTGAGAGCTCGGATCCATAGCTGGTAAACCATGCCGGTTCGGATCCGATATCGGATCCATAACCCACAGGTTGCAGACAAATGAATACACCTACTCAGATGGAACGTTATGGTGAGTACATAACTTCTAATTTTATTTTTTCTTTTCATTTTAGGTGCATCTTTTACCAGATTCCAGACCCTGAGACTTCAAAAGATATTTCCAAATGTACTGGCAGAACAGTTGATAAGCTACGGTAGTTGCCAGTTTCCAACACTAGGTTTTGTGGTAGAGAGGTTCAAGGCAATCCAAGCATTTATCCCAGAGGCGTTCTACAAGATTAAAGGTACCCTGCACTGAAACTTTTTTGGAAGGAGAGTGGAGTCTTACAAAGTAAAGCCGTTTAAGATGGAAATCACTTGGCAGATACAAATGCAGAGAGTACTCATCCGTAGTTATTAGATTTTGGGTTCCATAATGGACATTAACCCTGCATAAATGAAATGTACACAGGCAGTTTACTTAGTTGGGATTTTGCATAAACACACTGATTTCATTGTTTTATTAGGTTTTAAGTTTCATGTGCTAGATCTCCATTTAGGAAGTCAAGAGAGGCGCGAAGAAAAAAAGTCCCGTGTAATAAAAAAAAAAAAAAAAAAGGCATGTCACATTCAAATGTTAATCGTTTGTGGTATCCTCCATGATATGCATATAATTTATTTGTTTGTTTATTTTGCCTTTGTTTACAGAGAGCATCTGCCTAGGTTTAGCTTAAATCCATTTTCAGCAGAGGCCTGTTGAGAAATGCTTCTCACATTTTTTTACAAAAAATGATCATGATTAAACACAAAATAACACTGTAACAAGGAAAGTCAGCAGTGTAGTCACTCTGGATTAACTCCCTCTTAAACCAATGAATAAATATTCCAATAAAAATTAACAAGAGGGAGAAACACAGCAGGAAAAATAAATATATAAAAACTTTAATACGGTTAGTGCTTTCACATCACAGAAGCTTCAGACCATGAAACTCATCAAATTCAAATCATTTATATACTCCTTCACTACCAATTAAACCATTATTAATTAATTAAATTGGAATAATCAAGTTAAAGGAGCAAACATGCAAAAATCGTACTCCATCTAATACTAATATATACACCAACTTAAAATGTGTGTGTATGTGTGTGTATGTATATATATATATGTGTGTGTGTGTGTGTGTATTAATATATATATAAATGTATATATATATATATATATATATATATATGTCTATATGAAATAAATTATTAAAAAGACCATATTGTACATGTGTATAAAAATATGCAATAATAATAGACATTATAAACGCCGCATTTTTAAATAAGGTTTGATTGACATCCTGTCATTCAACCCTAGTTCCTTTTTGGCCTGCAACTCAGTTGTCCATCTTAATTCACTCAGTTCTAACTTATTTGTCATATCCCCAACCTTAAATCTTTGTGAACACATTCAACCATTTTAAATTGCAAATAACGTGTTGTACCTTTGCAAATGTGCTTAGCCAAGGCACTCCTATCAGGCTCTCTATTCCTAATGGCTGTCAAATGTTCTCTGACCCTCTCTCTGAGTGAGTGGTCATACCTACTTAGAAAGAGGGACAGACTGAACAGACAGCTAAATAAACCGAATTTCTTGTTTTGCAATTTGCTTTCACTCAAAATTGATACCTTTTCTTGATCTTGAGATATATAAAATCTCACTCAACACTTCACAGACACTACACTGTCCACATTTATTTAATCCATAAATCTCATCCCCTAACTTATTAGGTTAACACAATAGTCTCTTAAGATTTTTCTTAGTTTTATAACAGAACTTGAGTTTAATACCAACTATCCTAGCTATCTCAGGATCCAATTGCAAAATAGACCAATTCTTTCACTATAATGTTGGGAGGAAGTGTGGTCATCACCACATATATACGGTCTCACCCTACCTCACCTCATGGATCTAACTTGATTAACACCTACATCTATTTCTTCTTTCTTATACTTCCGTAGTAATAACTCATTATTAAAAATTCCCATATCCTTATCAAACTGTTCTTGCTCCATGTCTAATCTAGATATACTCATGGCTGGACCCTTTTGTAATATTCCTGTAGACATAAGTGGGATGCATACGGTCTCTACTTAAAACACTATTTATTGCCTCTACATTCTTTCCTGTAAAACTGTGAAACCAGCTTCCCATTGATATCTTTGAATATTGTGACATCTAAAAATGAGATTTCTGTATAAGAAACTGAATAAGTGAATCTCAAGAAATTTGTAGTAGTGTCTAAAAATATAAAAAATTCTTCTAATTCTCCCCTTGTACCTCCCCACACCAGTAGAAGGTCATCTACAAGCCTCCTATAAAGAGAATTTTGCTGTCAAACCTTTCATGGGATAGAACACATTTCTCCTCCCAATAATCAGTGACTATGTTGGCGTAGCTATTGGCACAAGGTGTGCCCATAGCTACGCCAGACAATTGAAGGTAGCATCTTTGATCAAATAAGAAAATGTTATTCTCTAGTATCAACTCTAATAACATACATAGAAAATCTATTCTCTTAATATCATAAGAACTATGTGAACCCAAATAGGTCCTAATAGCCTCCAGTCCATAAATGAGTTATCACTGTGAAAAGTGAATTTATGTCCAAAGAGACCAAAAAACATCCATCAAACTGCTCATGGGGGTTAAAAAAAGTCCTACCTATTTCAAACAAAAGTGGCTTAGTGTCCTTTAACACAAAAGGCGAAGTATTAACTACGGGCCTTAAAATTTTTTTCAACATATTTGGACAGTGAATGCGTAACCCACCCTTGACCAGAAACTATCGGTCTAAAGGGTGGGCTATATCCATCTTTGTACAATTTTGGAAGGCCCTGGATGATAGGAACAATAGGGTTTGTAACAGAAAATCAATCAATGATTTTGAAATCAAATTACTCAAAAAGCAGTCATATAATATTAAACACAGCTACAACATAACTATCAATTAAGTTAACTTGTTTATATACATTAACATCATTAAGCATGTTGAGCATAGAATTAACATAATCCTCCGTATTAAAGACAGCAATTCCCCCTCCTTTATCAGCAGGACGAATGACAGTAGATCCATCATTTCATAGTTCTTGTAAAGCTAAATATTCATTCTTATTTAGATTAAAAAAAATCTATCCTTACTGCCATAACTACCCTCTAATGTCTGTTTCAGTTGTGCTTCACATATATTGCAGAATACTTCTAACACAGGATTCATGTCAGGAACAAACTAGGTTTCTTAAACTTAATGCAGGGTCCAGCATTATTACCACCAAATAAAGATTTTAACATAACGTTATGTACGAACAGTCTAATGTCCAGGACAGTACTTACAAAATCAGTACCAGATGCTGGTGTAAATGTCAGATCTCGTTCAAGCACAGACTTCTGGTATTTCGTTAGCTCTTTCTTCGAAAAATTAAATACCAACGTTTTCACGTTGTCGACATGTTCCACATCCTTTTCAGGTCTTGTCCCACTGCTCCTTCCTATGACAGAAGTCTCCTCTTCCTCCCTCTGCTGCTGGAACGACCCACTCTCGACTAATCCATTTTGCGAATGGGAAGGTGGGGGGGGGGGAGGCCTACAAAAGTGTTTGCACAAATTCTTTTCTCTTGACAGAGTAAACCTGAGTGGAGATCTCATTTTGACTATTATTAATTAATGCATTTGAGATGGAAGGTATCCCCACAGCATCCAAAGTCTCTGTAGTGTTTAACACATTGTGCTCACCCCGGATCTGAGTAGAATCATTCTTCTGTGCCATACCAACATTTACAGTCTCCAAGCTCAAAGTCTGTGAGCCGGGAAGATTTAAACTCAAATTCACATCATCAGTAAGTGTCACCCTTGCTTCATTGCCTTTCGGCCAAGTAAATACATGACCACTAGAAAAATTTCTGCGATCTCTCTCCAGTTTTTGTCTTTTTCTGGCCTATCAAGTGCTGTTCATGGGCAGAAACGTTTTCACATAAATTAGAAAGCATTTTATCATAGACACTTACTGGAACCATAGACCTCCGATCATCCTGCTTTCTCCGTATATCCCTTAATAGCAGATTTTCACTGGGTTTGTGAAAATCAATCAATAATGTCATGTATTTAAGGCTGGTGTCAAGATTAAGTTTTTGCCAATGTTTTAAAAGTTCAGGAAAAGTGTCAGCTGAGGCAGTCATCTTTAGAACTCTCACAAACCCCTCAGAATTACTTTATGGGAGATGCACGCCTCAAAGTGGAATCTTTGCCATTGTAGTTATTTAAACTTAACAATCTTTAACCTTTAGTTTCTTCTTTCTCATATCTTTTCTTCTCCTTTCTGCTTTTCTACCTCCCCTCGTACTTCTGCATCTGTTAAAAAAAAAAAAAACATTGTAACCTTTATGTTGCGTGTGTGGTCTCTGTGTGAGTGAGTGTGTGCTGGCACGTAGGTTGGGAGAATGTCTGATGCCCCCAAACCAGGCTTCAGAAAATGTGCAGAGGGTGGCCACAAGCTCTCTCCAGCTGATGGCCACACTCTCTGCATTGTTTGTCTTGGGGCAGCCCACTTGCAGACCTCCTGTTCCATCTGTGCTGGGTTTAATCCCCGGGCACTGATGGACAGGAGGAACAAACTAATCCTCCACGACCTACTTCCCTCTTCTTCTTCCGGGACTAAGGACCCTTCTGCCCTGGCTTCTACCTCGGTCACTGCCCTGGCCTCTGGGACTCAAACTCCTGCTTAGAGGTCTGGGGATGGAGACAAATCAGCCAAGTCAAGGGATAGGCCCAAGAAGTGTTCCCCGGATCGCTCGGCTTCAGCCGGCCCCCCAGCCAAAGTTAGGTCTGCTCCGAGGCCGGAGTCTCCCTGGCTTCCTTCCCCTTGGTTCTCTCAGGAGCTGGACGAGCTCTGGACCGAGTCACCGGCTCAGGCCTCCCCTCACTGTCCCTCTAGGCCGGTATCAGTAGCCTCTTCTTCCTGCTCCACCCGTAATTTTAGCGAAGCGGGGATGGATAGGAGGATGCGGAAGTTCATCCGTACCCAGATACAGATGGGCCTCTTCCCTGCCCCCTCTCCCTTCGGAGCGGGGAGTATGCAGTCTGTTTTCATCCCTATTACTCCTTTTCTGATCCGACCTCCGGTTTCAGAGCCCTTGGATCCGAGGACACTCTGCATCGAGGGGCTGGCTCCGATGGTACCTTGCACCTCAATGCCAGCCATGGCCTTGAGCAGGTCGGATCCAACTAGCTCTGATCTGACTGGTTCTCAGAGCCATAGCCTTGGTGTTGGATCAGAGGGGGTGGTGTCAGCTCCAAGTTTGTCAGAGCAGAGCCTTCCCCTTGGTATCTTGGAGCCTGGAGGTTCATCTCTGACTCCCCCTTGTTCAGAGGGTTACAGCTCATCCTGTTGTCCTTTCTCAGGAGGTCCGTTCCCCTTCGGCTTTCAATGTGGTGGAGAGGGTACTCTCGATTCCTTCGAGACCCTTGACAGTCTCCTCTTCGGTTTATGCCCAGGCTCCCCTCTGTTTCTAGCATGGATCCGGCCAATCTACCATCTCAGTGACAGCCACTGAGGAAGCTCCTCTCAAACGTACGTACAAAAGGAGGCACTTGCACTCCCCACCGGAGTACCTCATCGAAGACATTTGGAGACATCATGGAATGCCTTCGTCGGTGTGGGGGGTAGTCTGCCCAAAAACCTACCCCAGACAAATTAGTGTTCCTGGAGGCATTTGGCGCAGTACCCTCTACTTTCTGGGTGTCCCTTCCCATGGATACTTTAGTGGATCTTATTACATCTCGGGTGTGGAAGGAACCGGACCTGATGGAGCCCATTCCCAAATGGCCGGACAAGGTTTTGAGCCCCCCTTCAGACAGGTCCCATTTGAATAAGGGATCCCCGGTTGATGCCATAGTGGTGACAACTGCCACGAAGAAGTAGCTCGCTCGGGAGAGCTCTACGGTCCACCCTCCTGACCGTGAGTCAAGGACAGTGGACCATTTCGGGAAGCAGGTGTATGCTTCAGTGACCTTCTCTGTATGGGGACTGAATTACATGGCACATGTGATTCGGCTGCAGCAAGACCTGGTGAAGGAGATCGCTGAGTCGACCCCTGGGTCCATGTCGGCGGAGGACAAGAAGGTGTGTTTTCCACTTGTATGGCCACTGTGAAATCAGATACCAACACCTCTGTGTCTCCTCTTTCATGCGACTGAGGGTGCTGCTAGAGCTGCTGGTACTGGCGTTGCCATCAGGCGACACTCCTGGCCTCATCTCTGTGCTTTTTTGGAACCCTTTAAGGCATCTTTTACGAATTCCCCATATGACGGTTCCTCCCTTTTTGGGAAGTCGGTACGTGATGCCCCATATGACGGTTCCTCTCTTTTTGGGAAGTCGGAACGTGACATCTTAGTTCAGAGTGAGAAGGACGGGAAGACTCTGTCTGCCATGGGGATCCACTTTTCGGTTCCTCAACGATCCTTCTCTAAGAATCAGTGAGGGACAAAGAATATGTGGCTCTGGACATTTCAGAGTTTTCCACAGGACACTCAGGACTCGCCTTCCCCCAGGGGCAGAGGAGTATTTGATAGATGCCACCCTAGAGCAGAAGGGGTCCGAGAAATAACAGGTCTTGAGAGGCTTTCTCGGAGAGACCCACACAGCAACCCTGAAGGGTTGCCTGGCTGCTTGTCTCTGGAGGCAGTCAGGGCCATCTCTCGCTACACCTAATGGTGTGGGAGTCCATCATGAAAGATCGTTGAGTGTTGCAAATTATATACAGAGGCTATTCAGTCTCATTTCTCGAGTCACCTCCATTGCCCAAACACCTCCTGGACGTTCCACCTGCGGACAGGGAGGATGCAGCACTGGAAATTGCAAAGCTGCTAAGAAAGCGAGTCATCCAACCTGTCCCCCAAGACCACTTCGGATTAGGCATTTATTCCAGGTTCTTTTTGGTAGCAAAGAAGACTGGGAACCCTAAGACCCATTCTGGATCTCTCCATCTTGAACCTGTCAGTGGCCAAAATGAAGTTCCGGATGGTCACCTTTCAATCTATCCTGCCCTTCCTGCAGGAGAACAATTGGATATGCTCTATCGACTTCCAGGATGTGTACTATCACATTAAGATGGACAGGTGCTCTCGGAGGTTTTTCCTTTTCTGGCTAGGAGCCAATCGTTACCCGTTCATAGCACTTCCCTTTGGTCAGGGTGTTCACCAAAGTGATGTCAGTAGTAGCGGCTCACCTGAGACTCCAGGGCATACAGGTCTTTCCCTACCTGGATAATTGGATCCTCCATGCCCCTTCCAGGCATCAACTTTGTCAAGCAAGGGATTCCTTTCTCCTCCTAACCCAGCAGTTAGGCATTACCATCAACCTCAACAAGTCGTCTTTGGCCCCAGTTCAAGTATTGGACTTCATTGGGGCTCAGCTGGACACAATTCAAACCAAAGTTTTTCTTACTCCAGACAGGATGCAGTCTCTGAAGCTATATGTTCTTTGCATTTTTCAAACTCAGTCACCGACAGCAGAAATAGTATTACGGGCATTGGGATCCATGGCGGCCACTATCAATCTCTTGCCTATGTTGCGTTTTCGCATGCTGGTTCTTCAGTGGACCCTTGTGGTACAATGGTCCATGTTAGCTCTCCCGTTGACTCACCCAGTTTGAATCTCTCAAGTGTGCAGGGACTCTCTTCTGTGGTGGATTCATTCCTCAGACCTTGTTCGGGATTGTCCCTTTCTTTCACCTTTCCCCACGGCCACGGTGACTACAGATGCCTCCCTGCTTGGGGGAGGGGGGAGGCACTGCTCGGGAAGGACAGTCCAAAGCACATGGTCCCCCTACGAGACCAGATTGCATATCAACTTCCTGGAGATGAGGGAGGTACTTCTAGCATTGCAGGCTCTCCATGCCCATCTTCCCCCAGGAATGATTGCTATTCAGACGGACAGTATGTCGGTGGTCTGGTACATCAACAAGAAGGGGGGGAACCAGATCTTATCCCCTATGTCACAAAGCCATGAGAGTATGGTAGTGGGTGATCTTCACCGGCCATTTTCTGGTGACAACGCACATTCCTAGGAGGTCCAACATTCTAGCGGACAGGCTCATCAGGTCTATTCTGATGCTTTATGAGTGGTCTCTGAATCCTTCAGTAGTGGAACAGATCTTTCACAAGTGGAGTCAGCCTTGCTGTGATCTATTCGCCTCTCCTTCCAACGCGAAATGCAGCAAGTTCTTCGCTGTGAACCCCCCCCCCCCACCGGGGGAAGCCCCCAGAGACGCTCTTATTCATGTTTGCCCCCCCAGTCTTCTGTATGCTTATCCTCCTCTTCTGTTAATACCAAAATTCCTTCAGAAAGCTTGCAGGCTGGGGAGCCTGGTTATCCTCATTGCCCTATTCTGGCCTCGCCAAGTCTGGTTTCCCTCTCTGTGGTCTCATCTGGTGGTTCCACCATGGACGTTGGATCCAGTTCCGGATCTCATCTGTCAACCCTCAGGGTTTCCCCATCCAGACCTGGACAGTCTGAAGCTCATTGCTTGGCTGCTCCAGTTCCCCTGATAGTCAGGACTCCCTGCTTATCTTCACTCGTCAAAAGATCCTAGTGGCAGCTCATAAGTCTTCTACCAGAAAGGTGTACTCCAGCAAATGGAGACATTTTTAAATCTGGGCTTCCCAGCGTGCCCTAGATCCCTTCACTGCCCAGGTTTCCACGGTACTGGAATTTTTAACTGGGATCTTTTAGCAAGGTGCCAGTTTTTCTATGGTCAAGGACCAACTTGCTGCGATTTCTAATTTTCATGCGAGTGATAATATGGATGTTATGTGATCCTATCTCGCCTACATTCTGACTGATGGGTTCGGAGCCGATCCTTCGGCTCCGACTCGGCACACTTATGCCAAAGAGCGAAGTCTCTTATTGGCTGAGCTTACTATATCCCAGGATGCACCACTACCAGTCCCCCAGATCTCGTTTGCCGCTAACAAGTGAAGACGTGGTCTCGAGCTGGCTGAGCTAAGTAGTGATTATTTTCACTAACTTTTCTGTCAGGAATTTCTTTATTCTTGAACAAAAAGCTGTTTTAACAGCTATTCTTGTGTTTAGAGTGCGTTTGGAGAAATTTACTTGGTAAATTCTTGTGTTGTGAGTGTTGACTAGGAGTACCTCTTGTGTGGAAAGGCCTTTCCCGGTCTTTTTGGTTGTTAGGTGACTTCTGTTCTGTTTAGGGATCTCGGATCCTTTATACTGCTGATAGTTTCTCTTTCTTTTAAAAGAAGGACAAAGCAGAGAAAATTTATTTTCTAATTACAGTGTTTGTACTGTGTTTTGGCTATAATTCACCGGAATGTCTCAGGTTCCTAGGCCTTCAGGCTTTAAAAAGTGCACCAAGTGCAACTTTAAAATGTCTATCACAGATGACCACTCTCTCTGTGTTTATTGTTTGGGTGCAAAACATTTGCAGGAGTCCTGCAGCGTGTGTCACGCTTTTTCCTCGAGGGTCCTCCAAGAGAGGAAAAATAAGCTCATATTAAAAGGCCTTATAAAACCCTCCTTTGAAGAAGCTTTAGCATCCTCTCCTTCTCCTGCTAAAGAAAAGGCGGCTCCGACCAGTCCGTCGGATCCGACCGCCAAAAGACATAGGCAGGTTTCTCCTTCGGCTCCAAGGACTTGGAGCCGAGGGCGAACGGTCTGCCTCGATGCCACCAGTCTCGACTCCTCTGGCTTCGGGCCGATGGCTGGGGCATCGAGGCGGGTCATCTTTGTCGGCTCCACTGGTTTCGGAGCCGATGAAGGTTGTCCGCTCAGACACTTCCTCCTCGGCGCCGAAGTCCTCCTCGGCACCGATGGAAACTAGTTTGGTATTCCTTCGCGCCGATAGTCATCGAGTCGCCTCGGAGCCGGTCCCCTAGCCCCTTGGGGCCGTTGGAGAGGCCATCTCGAACCCGTTCAGTATCCTCTAGGTCATCGAGGATGTCAGATTCGGACATAGACAGGGTGCTCCAAAGACTGTTCCAGTCCCCAGTCTTTCAAAAATTTGTTTCGGTTCCGACCCAGTTGGCTTCGGAGCCGACGGCCCATGCCCATGTCCTTGCCATTCCTCCTCCGACCGCTTCGGCTCCGTCGGAGCAGGTGCTGTTGGAGCCGGTAGAGGTCTTAGGGTCGGCTCCGACCCTTACTCCAACCCCGGCCTTCGGGTCCGAGTTTGGTACACGGACTTCTTCGGCTGGACCCGGGGGTGATGTTTCGGGACCTATGCTGTCGGTTCCGAGCCTCCCTCTCGGTGCTTCGGCTGCGGGACTTCCGTCTGCTATCATGGCTCCGGGGACCGGACACTCCCAGGATTCTGGGGTCCGGCTTTCAGAGCTATGAGGAGTGCCTTGGCCAAGTCTTCTTTGGCCATCTCTCCGGCTTTACCGGCACCTTCCCTGGGCGTGGAGACTGGGTCTTTGGCAGTTCCCCTGTCCTTAGGCAGCGGAGCCCCTGGGCCTGAGGTTACCTCCACTGGGGGTTCCCCTCCTCCTGAGGGTTCTTCGGAGTTGTCTTCAGAGGAGCCCCCAAGGAAGAGATCGTGCAAGAGGAAGCACGTGGACTCCCCAGAGTCTATTACATCGGACACTGATCTTGATGATGCGGAGGGGTACCCGAAGTCGTCCTCGGATGATGTCTCATTTGCAGACATCTTAGAGATCCTCAAACAACGAGGCGGCTGGATATCCAAACCCCCCTCTGCTGATGAGTCAGTGCTCCTCAAGGCCTTTGGGGCTCAGCCCTCCGCCTCCTGGGTGTCTCCGCCCTTGACGAGCTCCTGGATTTAGTTTGTCGGAGGGCGTGGGAACATCCAGATACCGTGGAACCAGTCCCTTCTCGTCCTAACAAATTTTTGTCTGCCCCACCCGAGAAGGAGTTCCTGACTAAAGGCGTGGCTGTAGATGCCATGGTGGTGGCATCTGCTACACAACAGGACGTGGCAGAGGCTTCAACGTCCGTCCATCCTCCTAATAAGGAGTCTAGGAGCATGGACCGTGCGGGAGCGCACCCTGACTTCAGCGGCCTTTACTTTAAGGTCCCTGAATTATTTGGCACATTTTACCAGGCTTCAGAGGGATCTGGTCAAGGAGCTGTCAGATTCCCTCTCGGGTAACCTACCTGAGCAGCTAGCCCAGTCGGTTAGCTCTCAGTTGGCTATCCTTGCTTCAATTTCTAACTCGTCCATGAGGCTCATTTCATATGCGGCCGAAGGGGCGGTAGAGCGCAGGCACAGGCGTGGCTCTACGGAGACAAGCCTGGCTCCGTTGTGTCATTTCGGAGGCCTTCAAGTCTTCCTTCCGACGCTCCCTTTGATGGGTCCTCTTTGTTTGGACCTAAGGTTAAAGACACTCTTACCCGCTGTGAGCAAGAAGGAAAAACTTTGTCTGCCGTAGGTGCACGTTATTCCACTCCCTTTCGGCCTTATCCCAAGGCTAAAGGAGGAGGGAAGATGTGGTTCCGCAAATCACGTAAGTTTTTCCATCAACAGCAGGAAGATTCCCCTTCCAGAGGCAGAGGACGGGGAAATTTTTCTGGGAGACGCCGTCCCAGAGGCGGCAGAGGGCCCCGCAATTCTGGAGACCGCGAGTTCTTTCATGGCTCTTCAGCCTCCCACACTTCATGAGGGATTGCCCGGCTGTGCTGCTCCGGAGCCAGTCGGGTGCCGTTTTGCCAAGCACCTAAAAGCCTGGGAGTCAATCACTCAGGACAGATGGGTGCTTCGGATTATTGCCGGAGGTTACACCATTCCCTTCACACACTCACCCCCACCGTCCAAGAAAATCCCGGACCCACCACCCAGTCAAAGGGAAATTGCAGCCGCAGAAGCGTTAAAGCTGCTAGAAAAGGGGGACATCCAACCGGTCCCCACAGACCAGATCAGATCCGGGAAGTACTCAAGGTTCTTTTAGTGCCAAAAGACAGGGGACCTGAGACCAATATTGGATCTCAGCAGACTAAACCAATCCGTCACGAAATCCAAATTCGAATGGTCACGTTACAATCCATTCTCCCATTATTGGAGAAGGATGTTTGGATGTGCTCCATAGATCTCAAGGACGCCTATTATCACATACCGATACATCGGGCGTCCAGGAAGTATCTGCGCTTCAGCCTGGGAGACAGTCATTTCCAATTTTGTGCTCTGCCCTTTGGTCTCACCACAGCCCCAGGGTGTTCACCAAGTGTTTGGCAGTAGTAACTGCTCACCTGAGGAGTCTTGGATTCCAAGTGTTTCCCTATCTGGACGACTGGCTCCTGACTGCCACCACCAGTCATCTACTAATGGACAACCTCAAAGCCACCTTTTCCCTGGGTGCTACCCTGGGAATTGCATTCAATTGGTCAAAGTCTGTCTTGCTGCCCTCTCAGCGCATAAGGTTCATAGGAGCAGAGATAGACTCAAAATTGATGCGCATTTTTCTTCCTACCGAAAGGATCCAAACTTTACAAGGCCAAGTTCAAGCCCTGCTTTCAAGATCCAAGGCCCCAGCCAGGATGGTCCTGCAACTTTTAGGTTCGATGTCTGCCACGGTTCTTCTAGTTCCTCTGGCAAGATTACACATGAGGATTCTTCAGTGGCTATTATCGACTCAATGGTCCTTTCAGGATCTTCCCCTCAATCACCCCATTATGATTACAGAAACGTGCAAACGGGACCTTCGCTGGTGGCTTCAAACATCCAATCTGAATCAGGGAAGTCCTTTTGTTATTCCCCCTCCAGTGGTCACCCTGACGACGGATGCCTCCCAGACAGGGTGGGGGGGGCATTGTCTGGGCAGGTTAGTTCAGGGTTCCTGGCTTCCAGGCGAAACCTTTCTCCACATCAATGTATTGGAGATGAGGGCTGTACTTCTGTCCCTACAGGCCTTACACAAGTTTCTCCCTCAGGGCATTATCGCTATCCACACAGACAACATGTCGGTGGTCTGGTATCTAAACAAACAAGGAGGGACCAGATCTTACCCCCTTTGCAGAGAGGCCATGAGGGTGTGGGAATGGGCTGTAGCTACCAGCCGTTTCTTGGTAGCGACCCACATGCCGGGGAAATCCAATATATTGGCAGACAGATTAAGCAGGACAATTCTCTCTCCTCACGTGTGGTCCCTGAACGAAACAGTAGCAGCTCAGGTTTTCAGAAGATGGGGGATGCCGTGCTGCGACCTGTTTGCAACACCACAAAACACAAAGTGCAAAAGGTTCTTCTCCTTGACTCCACATCAGGGGGAAGCAGCTATGGATGCTCTAGCACAACCTTGGCCAACAGGGCTACTTTATGCCTTTCCTCCAATTCTACTTCTCCCCAAAGTCATTCAGAAAGCTTCTCAATTGGGGTCCACAATGATACTAATTGCTCCGCACTGGCCTCATCAGGTATGGTTTCCCTACCTGAAGAAACATGCGGTGGACGATCCTTGGGTTTTAGATCTAACTCCGGATCTGCTAATTCATCAGTCGGGACGACAACACCAGTCCCTTCACACTTTGAAGTTGACAGCTTGGCTCCTCCACTTCCGACTTTAGTCAGAAATCACACCTTAGACCCGGAAGTTATTCACATTTTATCTTCGGCCCACAAACCCACCACTAAGAAATTGTACCTCAGTAAGTGGAAGAGGTTTGCTATCTGGGCTCAACTCAGGGCTTAGACCCTATCACTGCCCGATCCCAGAGGTTTTGAAATTTTAACATCCTTGTTTAATCAAGGATCTTCTGTCTCTACTATTAAAGTCCAACTAGCAGCTATCTCTAAATTTCACGAATCCATGGATCCTCCGTTGATGAGCAGCAGATTATGCAAAACTTTCATTAAAGGTGCGGGCTGTTAAGACCCCAGTTTTTCATCCTGCGCCTCCGTGGGATCTTGATTTGGTGCTTCGTGCATTAACATCTTCCCCTTTCGAACCGGCTGCTACATGTGAGTTAAAATATCTGTCTTGGAAAACTGCCTTCTTAGTTGCAATTACCTCTGCAAGAAGAGTTTCAGAGCTTCAAGCCCTATCTATCAAACCACCGTACTTGATTTTTCACAAGGATAGAGTATCACTTAGGCCTAATCCATCTTTTGTCACAAAGGTCTGTTCTAATCTCTGTCTCCAACAATCTCTAGAGCTACCAGTTTTCTTTCCAAAATTCTCCAATGAAGCAGAATACACTCTCCATAAATTGGATGTTCACAGGCAATTGCGCTTCTGTCTAGACAGGACTCAGCAAATTAAGTAAATCAGACCAGTTGTTTGTGTCCTTCTCAGACAATAAATTGGGTAAAACCATCACAAAAGCTACTATCTCCAAATGGATTAGAGATTGTATAACTCAGGCTTATTCCTCTACGAATAAGCAACTTACAACATCTATCAAAGCTCACTCTACCAGAGCTATGGCTACTTCTATAGCTTTTCATTCCAAGCTCGCTATTTCTGAGATTTGTGCTGCTACTTGGTCCAATCCGCACACTTTCATTTCCCACTATAAATTGGATGTGGCATCTAAAGGGCGAGCATCATTTGGTTCCACAGTACTCAGGAGTGTTTTCCAGTGAGCCACCCAGGATTCAGGTGCTAGGGATGCTGTCCCATCAGTCAGAATGTAGGCGAGATAGGATCACATAACATCTTTTAGTTATGTACTCACCATAACTTCAGATGTTTGGGATCCATCTCGCCTACATTCCTAATACCCACCCTCCTTCCCCCGGCCTTGGAGATCAGAAGAGATTGAACGGTTTTGAGTTCTACTGTTTTATCTTGTTTCTTCTGACGATGTTATATAAGCAGTGCTTGCATGTGTGCATGTATGCGGACAAACTAGATCTGGGGGACTGGTAGTGGTGCATCCTGGGATATAGTAAGCTCAGCCAATAAGAGACTCCGCTCTTTGGCATAAGCGTGCCGAGGTCGTCATCATCAGGCTGCCTTTTATCCTCCTCCTTGCTTATGGACTTTCTGGTATGGGATAAGGTGTGTTGGGTCGGGTGCAAATACTAGATTGGGTAGCAAACTCGATCTGAAGTGAGGAAGGAGACAAGGGCATTATGGGTAGGGGAAGAACTTAGAGCTCTGATTAGATGCTGGATATGCGTCCAATTTGGATCCGAGGCGGATCCCGGGAACCCACAGGTTGAAGACAAATGAAGAACAACTCAGATGGAACGTTATGGTGAGTACATAACTTCTTTTTAAAATTTATAAGGGAACTAGACAAGGAAAATCTGGCCACCAGTTTGGAAAGGTGGAATACAAAGGCAATTTTAATGTAGATCATGAAAGGAGCTGCAGAGGAATAAATACTTGTAAGGCCCAGAAGAGCAGGAAAAGCTAAGGAAACTGTTAACAGAGAAATAGCATGTGAAATGTGAAAGGATTTTAGCTCAGTGTTGCGGTGAAAGCGATCTTTGGTACAAGCCCTTCCAAAGTAATGAGGGCTCTAGTTGCCAGAATTAGGCAGCAGACAGTGGACAAAATTGTCACAGTATTTACAAACGAGGAGTAACCGAAGTTGAAAAGGACACCAGCAAAAATATTGAGGCTTTTACGCAATTATTATGAAACATTATACCAGGTGAATTTGCCTGAGAGAGAGAGAGAGAGTGAGAGAATTGGGGAGATTAGAAACCTCCTAGAAATGTTCCATATATCTAAGGTGAAAGGATAGGGGAGGGTTTATTAAATGAGATGATGATGGAGAAGTGGATGGATGTTTTGAAGGCATAGAAACACTAAATTGCCTGACATTGATAGAGTTCAGTCGAAGACTGGATATTCGGTGAAGAGAAGTTGATACATTTATAAAAAGGCTCATTAACCTAGTTTGTTATGAGACAGATTTCTTTGTCCTGTAAAAAAGGGATTGCAGTGGTTATGCATAAGAATGGCATCCTTGGCATATATAATCGTAGCTAAAACTGTTTTAAACTGTGACTAAAGTATTTATAGGAACATTGGCCAAAAGACAAGCGCCTGTAGTAAGTACAATATGAGTCATGGATCTGTGTGTGTTTCTGGATGGAAGGAGAAGTTCTGATATTATAATGATTAAATAACATGTAAATAGGATGAACAAAGAGGCAGAATAATTTCAGTAGATGCTGAAAAGCTTTTGGCAGGGTTGACTGAGTATTCCTGTTCACTGTTATGAGTATTCCCAGCTCCGTTTATAGAATTGTTTGGAGTAGACCTACAAAGTCTTTGATCCAAAAATGTAAATAATGTGCAGATTGTCCGGAAGCTTGAATCTTCCTTTTGCACTATGGCAGGGCTGCCCATTCTCACCATTATTATTCAGCTGCAGTCTCTCTTAGACAAGGTAGCATCTGGGAATGTAGGTGGGGAAATCTGGAATTAAATGTAGTATTGTATGCAGTTGATGTTATTCTTTTGACAGCAAATCTTTGACTTACTTATTATATGGAAAGATCTTGGCTTTTACTAGGTGAACAAGGAAAAAAGAAAGGCACTTGGAGTAAACATTCTGCAGTATGATGCTTTAAAAGTGAAATATCCATGAATATGTGAAATAGAACTGATAAAGTGCATAGGTATCTGGTTATCAGATTTGTATTAGCAATAAATGTGGAAATCATATGATTAGAAAATGAAAGTGCAGGTTACTTAGTGGTACATGCTGCCATACATACTGAATGTAGGACAGGCTTTCTGGATCTTACCAAGTGTGGAAATATTGGTTAAGAGATGGATGCAGGACTTTATTGGGGGATAGTTAAGGTTAAGATGTGGATGGAGGACTTTATTTGATAGGGGGTAGACCACCGTGAGTTAGATGGAAAAATATGTATTGCCAAGGGGTAAAGAAGGATTGGGGGTTCCTGACATGTCACAATACATGAAGGCAATTCAATTTGCTCTCACTACAAGTTATTATGCAAGTCATTACAATAGCAGATGGAAAGTAATATTAAAATTGAAGTTGCCTTAGTTGGGCAATAATGTGGTATAATCACTTTGGGGACAATTGACAGACTTAATGGGACCTCTGGTAATAGATACACTAGTGAGGGAAGCTAACAAAATTTTTAAGGGGAAGATTGAAGGAGGTTACGACTCACACTGTTATGGACCTGGTGGGAATGGTACACAGCTCTTAAATATTGGGATCAAATGTTGATAGGAAATATAGAGTGATGGAGTGGGAAGAACTGATAGTTTTAGGTACAGCAAGGAGCTTTTGTACACTATTATGTTTTGAAAAAGGAAGTGCAGAAAATAAATTGGGTTCACTTGAGCACTGAAATGTAGCTGGGGTTAGTTAAATGGATAGTAGAATTACATGGAAATGGTATAGTGGATAGATTGTAACTGGAATGGTCAATGTATTGGATGAGGATAACTGGGAAGTGATTGATGCAATAAGGAGGAATTTGGAGGGATTGGTAAATGAGATAAAAGGGAATTGTTGGAAGGAGGTATGGTTGTTACCTGGTAAAGCATTGATTGTTTAAGCTCAGGATTTTCACTTGAGCATGCCTGCATAAGTATTTCTGTCCACCAGTTAGAATACAGGGTGTTTTTAGTTCAAGAGGAATGATGGCACTGCATGAGGAAAGAGAGAGGAGATTGGTTGCATGATTTTGGATCTGTAATGGACTGAAAGATTTTAGGCAAGAAATTGTGAGAGCAGTACAGTTGTTCAGTAGGAGCCGGATAGACATCCCTCTTAGAAATTCTTTTGTAGAAATTTGACCACAACAGGAGATACAAGCTAGAGAAAGGGAATTGGTATGAAGACTAACACTGGCCATTAAAAAGGCTATTATTCAGTTATGGAAGAAATGGCAAAGCCCTACACTGCAAGAGATAGTAAATGTAATGGATGAAATTTGGGTGGAAGAATCTGTTTACCTCAGAGATATGAAGCATAGTTAGAAACAAAAATGGGAGCCAGCTAGAAGCTGGGCTCAGTACACAAATACTGTCACAAGTGGTGTGGCTACTTAATACAAGATGGATCCTGAAGTAAAAAGATAGGAAAATTAGGGGAACATGTTAGGTTATTCCTTGTGTGGGTGGGTGTGTAGTGCACATAGCTTAAATATTACAGGATCTGTTGTTTGATGGAATATAGTAATGTGATATGTGTGTATATAACAGCATCACTTAATTACAAAGATGGGGAAAAATATTAACAGTTATCTTTGGTATTAGTGAATATTACAACTTGACAAAGTATCATAAGTTAATAATCAGATTCTGGGTTCTTGGACTTGGGCTGTATTGCTTGTATTACAGTAGAATAATGATGTGGTAGTTAGAGTGAATGGAAATAGTCACCAAAGCATGAGCATTTAGTGGACCATGCATTTTATTTGCACAAAATTGTATACATATTTTAGGTAATTGAAATAGTTGGATCTGATGTCTTTTTTGCCTGTTCCTCAACCGATGGGTCTCTGATTCAATCTCTGATCTAGCTTCGGCCACTTCAGTAGAGTGGGCTCCATAGCTCAAGCTCTTCCCCTTACTGACAATCCTCTCCTTAGCCTGGTTTACCCCACAGCATGGTCACCAGTAGCGCAAGTGTTTTTTGGATTAGATAAGTCATTGTTTTTCTTTTTTTTCCCCTTTAGTAGGTAACTGTTTTTCTAGTTCCTTGTTTCCTCACCTTATTCTGTAGGTATATATACATGTAACAAAAAAATAAGAAATTTTGATCTAGGTCTTACCGTGTTCTATGGGCCTCATTCCCCTGCTCTTATTTCTGCTAATTTAGTGCTGTAGTTTTACCTTACTACTTCTGTTGGTACTCTGTTGTGAGGTACACGTATTTTATCATTGTTGGTATTTCTGCTTTTAGCGTTGTTGGTAGTTTTTTCTTTCATGTCTTCCTTGCTTTTCTCTTTTTTTCATTTCTCCAATTTCTTCATATTTTGGGGATTTCTAATACCATGACGAGAATTGACCCCCTTACTAAGTCAAAGTACGATTAAAGTTCATGAAATTAGTATTGTTTAAATGTCAGCCAGAAACGCTCTTCTTAGCACCTGCAAAGTACCCAGTAATGACTCCTTTTTGCAATTCATACAGGGTTACCTGTATTGGTAACATATCTAAATACGGTTGTAGATTCCTTTTTTATTAGACTCGTTGCTGCTGCTACTACTAATGGAACTGTCTTGGAATCGTTCTTCCACATTGGTCTCGTTTCTGTCTACAAATCCTGATATTTTATGACTTTGTGTCTCTCTGTGTATACAAGACACTGTAGTTACTAGGTGTGGCAATTTCAGTGATCAAGTGCTACTTTTGTTTCCTTTTCATGAACCACTATATCCAATTTTCTAGCTTCTGTCTTTTGAACTGTCTGTAATGGGTGAGCCCATGTGATATAGATTTCATCATTTTCTATGATGCTTTGTGGCTTATGTTTCCTGTGTTTTTCAGCCACGTCAGTACCATAATGTTTGCACAATCCCCAGTGCAACAATCTTGCTGCATTATTATGCCTTTCAGTATACAGCCCTTCTGCCATTAGAATGTCACAACCAGCAATGACGTGTGCTACTGTTTCCAGTTCTGTTTTACAAAAACATATATTTGTCTGTTTCTCCCACTTGTTCAGTGGACTTTGTAAACCATGTATGTAGCCCACTATCTTGGGCTGCCAATATTGACCTTTCATCTCTTGGTTTGAATTTGCCTCTCCTTAACCATTCCTGCGTTTGATTCTGATCAACATGAGATTCTTCCAGAAGTTTTCTATACTTGCAACTATATTTATGCCTTTTCCACATTTCTTGCCTTTTCATCTGTTCCTTTACCTTATATGCTTTTGTGTTTTGGTACATTCAGTTGCTGCCTGATTTTTATCTACTTCTGGTTTGATTTCCATTCCTGCTTGATACCTATATGATGTTCTTCATCTCACATTGCTGCAGTCCTTACATATGGGTAGTCCGCTGTCCTCGGTCGGCCCGAATACCAAAGTATAAGGCTGACGTCGGTCAAGGCGCTTAAGACTGACATCAGGACGTCAGGGTACAAATGCGCATGACCGACGTCATATCCTCAGTCTTTTTTGCCGCATGGTCCGATGCAGAAGCAGCGTTGCAAGTGCCGTTCGGCGTTCTGAAATTTTTCGAGTTCGGAGTTTCAGACCGAATCAAAGTTGGCTAAGTACCCGTTGGAATATTTTGGTTTTTCTTGCCTCAGTGTTTTACGGATGTCAGAAAAAGTGAATAACTGTATTTCTTGTGGGAAACAGATACCGCATAGGGATTATCATTCTTTGTGTATTCCTTGTTTGGGGCCTGAGCACGGCGTTGTTGGGTGTCGCTTTTGTGCTAGGTTCAATAAGCGCACTATTAGCGAAGGTTAGATTGTGCTAGGCTGGTCTTGAAGCGGTGCAATTATAATATGCCGTCGGATTCTCCGCCGCTTCTTGAAGAAGCGCAAAGACAAAGCAGTTAAACCCAGGCAAGAAGAGTCGTCCGTTCGGACGCCGGTTCTTTAGAGGTCAGTGGAACCGGTGGTTCCACGGAGGCTTCTCTGGAGTCCCAGGGGAGACTTTGATATTGCAGGATGTGGCCTCTCAGGAGGCAGGTCAGGCTGAAGGGGCTTCTCAGGTTACTGTACTCCCCTCCCTTCCTAGGGTGGTTAGGCCCTCTCCTTCTGTTTCCAAGGCTTCTCCCAGAGGCAGGCCAGGTTTAGCTTCTGTTGGTGTCACTCCTAGTGCAGCAGGGTCTGTGCCCAAGAAGCACATGCTTAAAATGGCAGAAGATTTGATTACTCTGATTAGAGGTTCTTTGCCCCCTCCTGATAAGAGGCCTAGGATGGAGCCAGAGTTGGGGAGTTTTGAGCAGGCTTCGGATGTTTCTGAGTCTTCGGCTGAAGACTTGCAGGAGTACTCTCCTTATTCTGATTCTGATGCAGATGATTCGACTCCTGCTTCTCCTCCAGAGGATTTTTCTTTTTCAGAGACTCTTCATTCCATGAGGGAACATTTTAAGTGGGAAGGTCAGGACTTCTCTGATTCCAGGAAAAGGCTTAGGGAATTTTGCTTTTACCCCAGCATAGGCCCTTGGCTATACCCCCTGTTCTGGATGTTGTGGAAGATGTGTTTGCAGAGGCTTCACTTAATCCTGATTCTCTGCCTCCTGCTCCTGTTAAACTGGATAGGTATTACAGGGTGCCTGAGGCTCATAAATATCTTTATAAGAGTCCTAGGGCGGACCCAGAAACTGTTAGTCAGGGACCTAAGGGTGTCAAGGCCTCTGTTGTAAAAAATCCGGTTCCTCCAGATAAAAAGGCCAGAGCTTTGGATAGATGGGGAAAGAAAGTCTATACATCTTCTACCCTAGCTATGAGGGCTTTGAATTGCCAGTTTCATATGTTGAAATATCAAAACTATCTTCTTTCTCAATTGAAGTCTAAGGTGGATGCTCTGGCGGAAGGCATTGAGTGTAAAGAATTACAAGATTTGGTGCATGTTTCAGAGCAGGTGGGTAAGCATTCTTTACAATGTGGTTTTGATGCTGTACAGGCCTCGTCTAGGGTGGCTGCCACTGGTTCAGTTCTTCGCAGGCACGCATGGCTGAGGGATCAGAATTTATCTGACCATGTTAAGACAAGGATTTTGGATGCTCCTTTACAGTCTGATGTGTTGTTTGGTTCACCTGTGGAGTCAGTCTTGAAGAAAATGGAAGACAAGGCTAAGTCCATGCAGGCTGTTAAAGATTTTTTGCAAGTTCAGCCTCTGAAGTTTAGTAGGAATTGGCCTGCTAAGGGGTGGACATATCCTTCTTATGATTCTCAGTCTAGGGGTAGATCTAGACGTGGTAGGGGCAGAGCTCAGAGTTCTTTCAGACCTAGAACAGGAGTTCACCTGCACAATCTTCGGTGAGAGCAGGGGCCAGTCCTTTCGTAAACAGGCCCAATGACCTACCTTTTCAGCTGCCAGATCCTTCTTGCCTGGCAGCACCTTTGGGAGGAAGGTTGGCACTCTTCAAGGAAAATTGGAATTTGATTACCCAAGACAAATGGGTATTGGATATCATACACCGAGGTTACAAGTTTTATTTCCATACCTTGCCTCCTTTCAAAGGCATGGCGGACGTTCCTCCTCAGCAAAGACTAGAGGCTCACAAACAAATTTCTCTGCTACTTCAAATAAGGGCCATACAGCCGGTCCCTCTGCCAGAAGTGGGCCTAGGATTTTATTCTCGCCTGTTCCTAGTACCAAAGAAAGGGAACGCGTGGAGACCAATCTTGGATTTATCTATCCTCAACACATATCTGGACATTCCCAAGTTCAAAATGTTGACGTTACAACAGCTTTTACCTCTGCTGGGCAAAGATCACTGGATGGTGACTCTGGATCTCAAGGAGGCTTACCTTCATGTTCCTATCAGGCTCAGTTGCAGAAAGTATCTGCGTTTTCGGGCTGGGACTTCTCATTATCAGTTCTCTGCATTGCCCTTTGGCTTATCTACTGCGCCCAGAGTGTTCACGAAGGTTCTGGCTCCAGTGATAGCTTTCTTCAGGCTAAGAGGAATACAGATCTATCTTTATTTGGACGATTGCCTGATTCTGGCCCAAGGAAAGGACGAACTTCTTCATCATTTACAGTATGTGATAGCAGTGCTAAGATGCCTGGGGTATTCTGTGAACGAAATAAAGTCCAGTCTAGTACCCTCTCAGGACATGTGCTTTCTGGGTGTGAGACTGAATACAGCATCCCAGATGGCCTTTTGACCCGGACAAACAAAAGAATCTTTCTCTTTACTTCCATCAATTGTCTCGTCAGTCCAGGCTGACTGCAAGGACAGTCCTTCAAGCCTTGGGGTTCATGGCATCTTGTATTCTGGTACTTCCCAATGCCAAACTGCATATGAGGAAGCTACAATGGTATCTCAAAATGTGTGGACACAGCACTGCCAAGATATGGACACTGTCATTCAGATAATACCTTGCATTCAAAAGGAATTTTTGTGGTGGGCTCAGGAATGTCACCTAAACAAGGGACTCTCTGTGACCCGGCCAGAGGCGAGTCAGATTCTAACGACAGGTGCCTCAGACAAAGCTTGGGGAGCTCATCTAAATGGAAAGTGGGTACAAGACCGTGGCCTGCCAGACTTCAACATCTACATATCAACTTGAAGGAGATGTTAGCAGTCCAATTTGCATTAATAGCTTTCAAGGATTTACTTCTTCCAGGGCAGGTGTTGGTTCTAACAGACAACACTACTGTCATGTGGTACATCAACAAGCAAGGGGAACATTCTTATCCTCTATGCAGACAAGCAATGATTTTGTGGGAGACTGCTCTCAGTTTACAGCTAAATCTTCAGGCAAGGTTTCTGCCGGAGCACAGAACTCCTTAGCAGATGTGTTGAGCAGACAAATTATGGATCCCCACGAGTGGAAATTGGATCCTCATGTATTTCAGAAATTGACAGTGTTATGGGGAACTCCAGATATAGATCTGTTCGCTTCTCCACTAAACTACCAGCTGCCAAAGTTTTGCACAAAAGGTTTCATCCCACAGCCTGGAAAGTGGATGCTCTCTCATTCAATTGGAGCAATCTTCATGTGTATGCCTTTCCACCTCTGCCTCTCCTCCCAAAGGTACTCCTGAAGGTCAGACAGGACAAGCCAAAGATGATTTTAATAGCTCCAGATTGGCCTCGACAGCACTGGTACCCATTACTGAGAAGTCTGATGCAGGAGCCTCCATGGCCTTTGCCTTCGATTCCACACCTGCTGTCTCAGGGGAACAGTCATTTACTCAATGTCAAACTTCACTCTCTACATCTAACAGCCTGGCATATTCTGTTTTAAACCCTGGAGGGTCTCAGCTTCCACAGCAAGTTTTGAATGTTATTTTGGAGGCCAGAAGGCCTAGTACAAGGAAAGTGTACGCAGATAAATGGAGGAGATTTTTATTTTGGAGTACTGCAAAGGAATTTGATGTTTCTAAGCCTAATTTAAGTGTGGCTCTTCAATATCTTACTGAGTTACTGGACAAAGGTTTGTCCTTCTCCTCTATTAAGGTTCATGCTGCAGCAATTTCTGCTCACTATGACTGTGACCCACCATTGTTTTCTCATCCTTTGTTTAAGCAATTCCTTAGAGGGGCAAAGAATATAAGACCCCCACGTAGAGCTCCTACTCCTGCTTGGGATCTCAATTTTGTGTTGGAGAAACTCACTCTACAACCCTTTGAGCCTGCAGCTACTGCCGAGTTGAAATATTTATCATGGAAGACTGCTTTTTTGTTGGCCATTACCTCTGCGAGAAGGGTTTCTGAATTACAGGCCCTTATGGCGGTTGAGCCTTTCTTAATTTTCCATAAGGATAGGGTATCTTTGCGTACTAATCCTTCCTTTATGCCTAAAGTGGTTTCTAGTGTGGCTTTAAACCAAACTATTCATTTGCCTACTTTTTATGCAAACCCCAAAATAAAGGGGAAAAGATTTTGCACACTTTGGATATACACAGGCAGTTGCGATATTATTTGAGCAGAACTAAAGGGTTCAGGCAGTCTCAGCAGTTATTTGTTTCATTTGCTTTGGGTTCTCAGGGCAAGCCTGTTTCAAAACAAACTATTTCTAAGTGGATTGGGTTTTGTATTGCTTTCTGTTATTCCCATCATGGTAAGGAGATTCCAGCTGGGATTAGGCCTCATTCCACTAGGGCTACTGCCACTTCTACAGCTTTTTAAGGGGTGGCAACTAAAGATATTTTGGAGGCAGCTACTTGGAGTTCAGTGCATACTTTCTCTAAGCATTACCACCTTCCACTTTACTCTAAATCTAGGGCTGGTTTTGCCACTGCAATTTTACAGGGCATTTTGGCAGCTCCTAATGCTTTATAGTTTTGCCATCCTCCCTTACCTCTGCTTTGGGATTCTACCCATATGTAAGGACTGCAGCAATGTGAGATGAAGAACATAGTACAGTTTTGTACCTACCATAAATGTAGATGTTCGAAGATCCACATTGCTGCAGTCCTATTTACCCTCCCTCCTTCCCCTCTGTAGTTAGAGGCGGTTGTGTGGTTTGGGTTGTGAATATTGTAAATATTGTCAGTAGGATTAGTGCAGGGGTGGTTGGTTGTTTTTTGCTGTCTTTTGGTTTTGGGCCTTTCTTTTTAGGGCCTTCTGACATCTGGGGCAAGAAAAGACTGAGGATATGACGTCGGTCATGCGCATTTGTACCCTGACGTCCTGATGTCAGTCTTAAGCGCCTTGACCGACGTCAGCCTTATACTTTGGTATTCGGGCCGACCGAGGACAGCGGACTACCCATATGTAAGGACTGCAGCAATGTGGATCTTCGAACATCTACATTTATGGTAGGTACAAAACTGTACTCTTCTGCTATACTAAGCAGAGAAGTCATCTTAGATTTATTCTCCTCGTGTTTCAAAACTTGCACTACATTTGGGTCTTGTGAGGTCAGCAGATGTTTGCAGGCTCACAACTGCAGATCTATACATATAATTAGTTTCAAGGATCCCCATCCCTTCTTTGGAACGGGGAATATATAATCTTGTTATACACTGATTTCTAGAAATCATTCGATGAGCATGAAGTGTCCTTGTTTCCTGTGTAATCTGTCCAACATGTTTTAGGGCCAGTCAGTCTCTCCAAAATTGTAAGTTAGGACAGGAAGAGCAAATTAGTTTATAGCTTGACTTTTGTTCTTAGATGTCAACACTGTTTTCAGGATTAATTTAAGTCTTCTAAAGTATTCCTTACTAAGTTTTATTCACATTTGTTCATATTTTATTGTTGATTCTTCATCAATTCCTAAATATTTATACACTCCCTCTTGCTCAAGTTCTTTTATATCACGTTCTTGTCCGAAACTGATGTTTTCTTGGTGCTGCAGTTTTCCTGCTTTAAAGGTTGCTTTTGCACATTTATCAAGACCAAATGACATTCTTATGTCATCTGGAAAAGTTTTGACAACTTGCTTTCAGTTCCTCATCTGATGAGCTATTCAGTTTTAAATCATCGACAAAGATAAGATGAGAAGTCTTTACACTTTGTTGTTTTCTAGGAGCCAAGTTATAGCCATGGCTTAACCTGTTAAGTAGACAGCTTAATGGGTTAAGGCCAAGGCAGAATAGCAGCAGCGCCAGAGAGTCACCTTGGAATATTCCCTCTTTGAATTTTTATCCCTGGAATAATAATGTCCTTTATCATGCCTTAATTGCAAAGTGGTCTGCCACTGTTTCATGGTCACTGTAATGTAGTCGACCAGTGTAGGGTGTATCTTATACATTTTGAGCACTCTTTTATCCATGAATGTGGGATAGTATCAAATGCTTTTTTGTAGTCAATCCATGCCATACTTAGATTCTTCCCCTTTTTACAGTTCTCCACTATGATTTTATTTAACGAACAATCCTTTGTTCCGTATGACTTTCTTTTATTGCCCTTTTGTTCTATTGCCATAATTGAGTTTTCTTCTAAATTAGTATAAACTCTGTTGGCATCAATTCCAGTCTATAGTTTATTGTTGTCAGAAGGCAAGTTATTGGTTTATAATTTTTGGGGTAGCTTGCAGGTTCACTCTTATGTAGGAGCATTGTTTTTCCTGTTAGCCAGGTTTGTGTCTGTTCGGGGTGCGCATATAAATAGTTCTTACTCATGGCTAAATCTTTGTGCAAAGATGTTAATAGTTTTAACCAGACGTTAGGTACTGCATCTGGGCCTGGGGTTTTTCATTTAGAGGCTTTTCTTAACTTTGTTTCAGTCTCTCAGGCTGTTGCTTCATCCCATTTCATATATTGTACCTTTAAACTTCTTATTCTTTCTTTTACTTCTATCCATTTAGCATCTTTGTTATGTTCCAGAGGATTTTCATAAATACTTCTCCATAATATATCTATTTCTTTTTTTGGTGATCTTTAAATTCCTTTTACTTTTTCCCAATTCTCTGTAAAACTTTTTTGGGTCATCAATAAATTGCTTATTTTGTACCTTCCCTTTATATTTATCTGCATGGCTTTTAAGTTTTTCCACCTCTGCTGAGATTTTTAGTTTATTTGCAATAGTGCATGATAGACCCTGATCTGTTCTAATACTGCTCATTGCTTTTATCACAGGATCTTCATAAATACTTCTCCAAAATATATCTGCTTTTTCTTTTTTGGTGGTCTTTCAATTCCTTTTAAATTATCTTGTTTCCCAGTTCTCTAAAACTTTTTTGGGCCATCAGTAAATTGTGTATTTTGTACCTTCCCTTTATATTTATTTGCATATTTTCTAAGTTTTTCTGCCTCTGTTGAGATTTTTAGTTTATTTGCGATAGAACAGACCAGGATCTATCATGCACTAATACTGCTCATTGCTTTTATCACATCTTTCTAAGTATTTTTGTTGATCTCTATACTCTTCTAACAGTGACACTTCTTGTCTTAATTGCTTTATAGTTTTCTCTGTTCGATACTTCCATGATGGTACTCTATTTCACCCCTTCCTTTCCTTTACTACCCTGTGTTCTTGTGGTAGAACGTTATTGGTTATTAATTTAGCTGTGCAGTAATATATCCTGTTTACTTCTGTTATATTGCATGGATCTCTATGAACAGTCCTAATTACTGCATTCATTTGTTTTATCAGACTTCTGACTTTTTGGGTTTTATTGACCTTCTGCAGTCTATTTTTTTCATTGATCTTACTATGTCTATTCTTCGGTTGGCTCATTTTCTTCTAAACTGAGGACACATTTTTTGTTTTCCATTTCCTGCGGGCATTCTATAAAAAGTTCTTTAGCATCTTCCTGTGGCACATTTTCTTCAATTTCAGCCTGTGCCATATGTTGCTGTGTCATATGGGAAATCACTTGCCTATCACTCCTCAACACTGACTGCATCAGAGTTTCCTGTTCCTTCCCTTGCTGTCCACCTTCAAGTGAACGTTTCTACTGGTTTCCTGTGGAAGGCTCCAAAATATCTTCATATGGCACCTGACCAGTTGCTTCCCATTCCACTGGTTTCCCTTTAATTTGGATGTCCATTTCTCTGTCCTTTTGCGGTACTTTCTGAATTAGATTTTCTACACAGAATCCTTCACTTCATAGGCACTCCATAACCTCAGTTTCCATTTCTTTGCCTTCTCCATTACTGATCTCCTTTTCTGCTTTTTCGCTTTGTCGTCTTATTTTTTTGTATTGTAAAGTTTTCCATGTCTTGTTCCATTGCCTATAATTCTCTTCAGATAACTTTGGTGTTGCTCTTTTTGTATTGATTAGTTTTGCTTTTTCCCGTGCATAGATATTATACCATGTTAAATCTCTCTTACTTTCTCATGCCCATATCTCTTCAGGTGTCTCCTAATCTTCCTGTTTATCCTTACTTTGGGGACTCGTTCCATCATGCTGTGATGTAACCTGTGCTAGAGCTTCCATACCAAATCCTTCACTTCGCAGGCATTCCATAACTTCATCTTCTATTTAACTTCTGCTTTACTAATCTTCTTTTCTACATTCCCTCTTTGTGATATTATTTTTTATTGTGAAATTTTCCATATCTGGATGCCTTTGCCTGTATTTATTTTTGAATATCTTTGGGGCTGCCTTCTTTATCTTGATTAATTTGGCTTTCACCTTTGCATAAATATTGCAGCACATCAAACCCATCTTTCTTTCCCAAGTCCATATTTCTTTTTTATATTTTCCAAAAATCTCTAGGTTTTGTTGTTTAGATATTTGATCTTCCTCAGATGCTTCTTTTTCCAGACGGATCAAAGTTTCTTGGTCTATATACTGTTTTTCACAAATCTGTTGTTTTAATGAACACAATTTTTGTTGTTTGTGGCTTCTGACGGATGTTATTCGTGTTTCACTGTCATTACATTTGAGTAATCTGCTTGCAGGTTACCTTCAGTTGGTCTGATTAACAAAGTCTTGGGTCCTGTGTCGGTTGCTGTCCCTTCTTCCATGACGTCAAGTCGTCAGGGCTATAAAACATGCAGCCGACTCCATTACATCAGTCTTTCTTGCCATGCGGTGCCCGAAGCAGAAGCAGTTTGCAAGTGCCGGTCGGCTGACTCCTGAAATTTTCGATCTGAAGTAGTTAACTTCATTTGTCCATCAACCTATGGGCTATCGGATCCATATCGGATCCCAGCCGTCAGCTTCCAACAGCTAAGATCCGAGCTCCAAGCTCCTCCCCCTTACCCATAATCCCCTGCTTATCCCTTCCTGACCTCAGATCTAGTTTGCCGCAGTTCTCTCAGCAGCTTGATCGAGCTTCCAGGCATGGTAGTGTTGGATTTGTGAGAAAAAAATATTTTTTTTTCCTAGTTTAAACAAATTTTTGTGTGTGTGTGAGTTAGTATAGTTCCCCAGTAGCATTAACGTTTTTCTTTATCTAGTGTTTAGTTATCCTTTTAGTGTTATTCCCTCCTCCTCGTGTACGCGTTAGCGTGTGTGTTTCTTTTGTAGGTATGGCAGAGGCACCCAAAACTTTCCTTTCAAAGTGTACCGAGTGTGGCCATAAGCTGTCCCCAGCGGATGGCCACACTTGGTGCGTTGTATGCCTTGGGGTTGAACATCTTTCCACCAGCTGCACTATTTGCACAGCGTTCAACCCCAGGCCCCTCAAGAACCGGAGGTCGAAGCTGATTCTGGCGGGACTTCTGCCCCCGGACTCGGCTTCGTCCTCCGGTCCCTCAGTGGAGCGCCACCTGCTATTCCCCTAACCCTGGCCGGGACTCAATCTCCCACCTTGGGCCAGGAGGAGAGGGAAGCTAGAAAAGAGAAACACCGGGAAAAGCACCACAAGCGGCGGGCCGAAGCTTCTGCATCGGCCCTGCCAGCCAAGCAGGTTTCTCCTCCTAGGGCCTCTGAGTCGTCTCCTTCCGGGCTCCGATCTCCCCGCTTTTCACCGGGGCCAGAGGAGGAGGAGACCTGGTCGCCTTCGAGGTCATTGAGGCGGCACTCCCGGCCCGCCTCGGTGGCCTCATCAAGGTCTACCCGCAGTATGTCCGATGCAGACTTGGACCAGATGATGCGTAGGTTTCTTCAGGCCCAGCTGCAGATTTGAGTGCTCCTGCCTCCCCCCTCTCCGGGGGGAGCTCGAATCCCTTTTTCGCCCCGATTGCTCCTTCTCCGACCCACTACCGGGGTTCGGAGTCGGGTAGCTTCGGAGCCGGGGGACTGTCGGCGCCGATAGTATCGGGTACTTTGGCGCCGATGGCATCTTTGAATCTGTCGGGTCCATTTTCTTCGGATCCGACCTCTCAGAGCCGAGAGCTGAGCTTCGGATCCGGAGGTGTCAGTATGGCTTCGGCACTGTCTCGGTCGGAGCATACTGGCCCTTCGGATCTGACCGCGTCGGCGCTGGCTCCGATCCGCACGTCGGATCAGAGGGAGGGTCTGCTCTCAGATCCTAGGGAGAGCAGCTCTCCTTCGGCATTCGATGTCGTGGAGAGGGTTTTGTTGAGGGACTACAGGCCCCCGGCTTCAGCTACGGCTCCACCCTGCACTCTCTCTCAAACGGGTCTGCCTTCCATCACCCGGCCCCAGGGACAGCCTGCTCAGACGTCCCAGATAGTTCCCTTATTGGAACAGGATGTGGGTGGTGAGGCCTCTTCGGACAGCCCCCCCGAGGAGGTCCCTCACAAACGGAAGTGCAAGAGGAGGCACTTGGATTCCCCTGTGTCCTTGACAGAGAACACAGATTTGGAGGAAGGGGAAGGTTCCCCAAGGTCTCCCCCTGAAGACGTCTCCTTCGGAGACATCATGGAGATGCTTCGGATCAGAGGGGGGTGGTCTGCCCCAAAACCTTCCTCTGACGAGTCTGTGTTTCTGGAGGCATTTGAAGCAGGCCCGTCTACCTCTTGAGTGTCCCCTCTCGCCGATCCCCTGCTAGACCTGATTACTACCAGGGCATGGAAGGAACCGGATACTGTGGAGCCCATTCCAAAGAGGCCGGGCAAAATTCTCAGCCCCCCCTTCTAACAGGTCATTTTGGAGCAAGGGAGCCCCGGTAGATGCCATGTTGGTGGCGGCCGCCACCAAAAGGGAACTGGCCCAGGAGAGTTCCTCGGTCCATCCTCCAGACATGGAGTCTCAGACAATGGACCATCTGGGGAAGCGGGTGTTCGCTTCAGCCACCTTTTCTGTGAGGTCACTGAACTATATGGCACACGTTATACAGCTCCAGTGGGATCTTATCAAAGAATACGCTGGGTCTCCCCCAGAGTCCATGTCGGCGGAGGACAAGAAAGTGTACTGTACCTGAATGGCCACTCTCAAATCTATCTCCAGTACCTTTATGCGGCTACTATCCCGTGCCACGGAAGGAGCCGCTAGAGCTAGCGGAGCGGGCGTCGTCCTACAGCGACAGGTGTGGCTCCGTCATTGTGATTTTGTGGAATCCTTTAAGGCGTCGTTCACAAATGCCCCATTTGATGGTTCTGCCCTTTTTGGCAAGACCGTACATGACACACTGGTCCAGAGCGAAAAAGACGGGAAGATGTCTGCCGTCTGAGTCCGCTTCTCTACTCCCCAGAGGTCCTTCTCCAGGAACCAAAAGGGACAGAAGAAGATGTGGTTCCAGAAGTCTCAACAGTCCCGTTTTGCTCCGGACCCCTCGTCCTTCAGAGGCAGAGGAGGATAGGGTGAACGCCGCCCTAGAGGCAGAGGGGGCCCGAAGAACTTTGGGTCCAGAGAACCTTTCTCTGATCGGCCCACGCAGCAACCCTGGGGGGTTACCCGACTGCTCCACTCTGGAGGCAGTTGGGGGCATTTCTCGAGGCACCTGGCAGCTTGGGAGTCCATTACAACAGATCGCTGGGTGCTTCAGGTCATATCCAGAGGCTACAAGATCCCTTTTCTCAATCCCCAAAGCCTCCCCGATGTCCCACCCAATCAAAGGGAGGCGGCAGCCAAGGAAATACTCCGGCTGCTAGAAAAAAGAGCAATCCAACACGTCCCCCCAGACCAGTCCGGATCAGGCTTTTACTCCAGGTTCTTCTTGGTGCCAAAAAAGACGGGGGACCTAAGACCAATCCTCGACCTGTCCTTCCTGAACCTGTCAGTAGCCAAAGAAAAGTTCCGGATGGTCACTCTTCAATCCATTCTCCCCCTTCTGCAGGAGAACGACTGGATGTGCTCCGTAGACCTCAAGGATGCGTACTACCACATTTTTATGGACAGACGATCCAGGAGGTTCCTCCGCTTCCGGCTGGGAGCCAGCCATTACCAGTTCAGGGTCCTTCCCTTTGGTCTCACCACAGCCCCCAGGGTGTTCACCAAAGTGTTAACCATTGTAGCAGCCCACCTTAGACACCAGGGAATTCAGGTCTTTCTGTACCTGGACGACTGGCTCCTGACCGCTCCCACCAGGCATCTACTTTGCACTGCCAGGGATTATTTTCTCCATCGGCTGGGGATCACGATCAACATCGGAAAATCTTCCCTTCTGCCAACTCAGATTCTAGATTTCATCAGAGCCAGATTGAACACCAACCAGCTTCTAGCCTTCTTGACTCCGGACCGGCTATGAACTCTGAAACTCCATGTACTGGCCCTTCTACAATCTCCAGCTCCCCCTGCGGAATTGGTCCTGAGGGCTCTAGGCTCAGTGGCGGCAACCATCAACCTACTACCTATGGCGCGCTTAAACATGAGAGTTCTTCAATGGACCTTACAAGTCCAGTGGTCCTTGCTGCTACATCCCCTGAGCTTTCCCGTTCCTCTCAGCAGGGTGTGCAAGAAAGCCTTCTTATGGTGGCTCCAGTCCCCGGACCTCCAGAAGGGGCGCTCTTTCTCTGTATCCCCTCCTCTAGCCACGGTGACCATGGACGCCTCTCGCCTTGGGTGGGGGGTGGGGGGCACTGCTTGGGCAGGACCGTCCAAGGCAAGTGGAACCATTCAGAGACCTCATTGCATATCAATGTCCTAGAGATGAGAGCGGTGCTTTTGGCATTGCAAGCACTTCAAAGCCTTCTTCCCTTGGGGACAATTGCGATCCAGACAGACAACATGTCGGTCGTCTGGTATATCAACAAACAAGGGGGAACCAGGTCCTATCCACTTTGTCGGGAGGCCATGAAAGTGTGGGAATGGGCTATGTCCACCAACTGCTTTCTCATAGCGACGTACATTCCGGGACGGTCCAACATTTTGGCAGGCAGACTGAATCTATCCATCCTGTCACCGTACGAGTGGTCTCTGAATCCGATAGTAGCGAAGCAAATCTTCTCCAAATGGGGTCAACCTCGTTGCGATCTCTTCGCCTCTCCTTCAAACGCAAAGTGCAGTGACTACTTTGCTCTAATTCCCCCACCCGGGGAATTCCCCAGAGACGCTCTGGTGCATGTTTGGCCAACCGGTCTACTCTATGCTTACCCTCCTCTGCCCCGATGCTCAAATTTTTACAGAAAGCCAGACGGTTGGGGAGCAGAATAATCCTCATTGCTCCATTCTGGCCTCGTCAAGCTTGGTTCCCTTACCTATGGTCTCATCTAGTGAATCCCCCATGGATTCTAGATCCCATTCCGGATCTGATCTCTCACCCATCAGGCCTGTCAACCCCGAATCTGGACAACCTCAAGCTCACAGCTTGGTTGATCCAGTTCCAGTGATAGTTAGGACTCTCGGTATCTCGTCCCCTGTCAAGGCTATTCTAGTAGCCGCTCACAAGCCATCTACTAGAAGAATCTATAATAGTAAATGGAAGTGTTTCTCTATTTGGGCGAACATGAACTTAGATCCCTTTACAGCTCCGTTGCCAGCAGTACTAGATTTTCTGTCAGGGTTATTCGACCAAGGTGCTAGCTCTTCTACGGTCAAAGTCCAGTTGGCTGCAATCTCTCATTATCATGTTGGCAGTGATCTCGGCCCTTTGACTTCTTCCAAATTATGTAAGACCATCCTAAAAGGCACTTTCCTACCAAGACCTCCGGTAAAAGCTGCAGTCCCTCCTTGGGATTTAACTCTTGTACTTCAGTCTCTAACAGCTCCTCCCTTTGAGCCTGCAACTTCGGTGGATCTGAAATACTTATCTTAGAAGACGGCATTTCTTGTTGCCATAACTTCGTCCAGAAGGGTCTTGGAGCTTCAAGCCCTTTGCGCCAAGCCACCGTATTTGATTTTCCACAAAGATAGAGTCTCACTCAGGACCAACCCCTCCTTTCTGCCCAAAATTGCATCAGAGTCTAATATCAACCAATCTATTAATTTATCAGTCTTCTTCCCAAATTATCAGAACAAAGGTGAATACAAGGTGCACTCTCTAGACGTACATAGGCAACTAAGATTCTATTTGCACAGGACAGCTGATCACAGGAAATCAGACCAGCTTTTTGTATCCTTTGCTAAGTCCTCTTTGGAAAAACCTGTATCAAAAGTCACATTGTCCAGATGGATTTCCCAATGTATTCTTTTGGCATATGAGAGTTCGGGCCGGCCTGCACCTTAAGGAGTTCATGCCCATTCTACTTGATCGATGTCTACCTCTGCGGCTTTTCAATCTAGGGTGTCGTTGAATGACATTTGTTCAGCAGCCACTTGGGCTTCATCTCATACATTTATAAATCATTACAAGTTGGATATTGTTTCCAGAGGGAGAGCATCCTTTGGCTCTGCAGTGCTCAGGAACATCCTTCCATGAGGACCTCCCAAGAATCAGGTAGCTGGGGACTCTGTCCCATAGGTTGATGGACAAATGAAGTTAACTTCTTCAGATTTAGAAGTTATGTACTTACCATAACGTTCCATCTGAGTAGGTAAACTTCATTTGTCAGCAACCGTCCCTCCCTCCGTCCCCCTAACCTATATGGATGTTCAAAGGACTCCTGCTGTCATGGTGGATTGTTTCCAGGTTAGAGTAGCGAGGTGGTTCTTGGTATCATATGGTTTATGGATAAGCAAACTCGATCTGAGGTCAGGAAGGGATAGCGGGGGATTATGGGTAAGGGGGAGGAGCTTGGAGCTCGGATCTTAGCTGTTGGAAGCTGCCGGCTTGGATCCGATAACCCATAGGTTGCTGACAAATTAAGTTTACCTACTCAGATGGAATGTTATGGTAAGTACATAACTTCTAATTTTCGAGTTTCAGAATCAAAGTCTTCAACTAAAGCTAAATACCCCATTGGGGAAACTTTCTTGCTCCTTTCCGTTGTCAGTAAAAGTTAATAATTGCATTACTTGTGGAAAGCAAATACCTCATAAAGATTATTCCTTGCCTAGGCCCTGACCATGACGTACCTTGCTGTCAGTTTTGTGCTTTATTTAATCAACACACTGTCCGTCGTCTGTATATTTTTGCCTCTAAATATTTCGGTTCTCGGTCTAATTATCCAGAAATGTCGTCTGTTAGCCATCCGAGTACCGGGATTTTAAAAAAATGCAAAGATAAAGACCGACAGGCCGCCGAGGTCCAAAACTGCCAACGATGCTTCTCCTAAGCCAGTCGCCGGTTCGCTGGTACTCAGTGAGGTGCTTTTGCAGCCCCTGATACCCACTATTTCTGATTCGCAGGCCTCTACTTAGACCCATTCGGAGTCCGGTATGCTGCGAGCTGCTTCAACTATGGAACCTGCAGATGTCTCTACCTTGGATGGGTCCAGAGCTGCTATGCAGGCACCGAATTCTGAGGGTGTATTCAGACCTACGGACTTGCATATTAAATCAACGCCTCCTACATTACTTAGGCCTAAATCTCGATCCATGCCTCAAAAACCGACGCCCAGGCCACACACACAGGCCTCTATGCCTAAAAAACAAATGATAAGAATGGCTGAAGATCTAATAACTCTAATCGGGGTAGCCAACCCCCCCCCCCCTTTCTAAGAGGCCTATTACTGAGGTTGATTATGAATCTTCTGATCAGGATTCTGTTTTTTCTGACTCTTCTGATGACCTGGATTTGTCCTTACCTACTTATGAGGATTCTGATGCAGAGGACTCTATTCCCTCTGCTTCCCCTCCTGAGGATTTTTCTTTTAGGGAAACTTTATATTCTCTAAGGGAGCATTTCCACTGGGAAGGCCAGGATTATTCTGATTCAAAAAAGAGGCTTAGGGATTTCCTTCTCCTACCTCAGCATAGGCCTTTAGCTATTCCTCCTGTGCTAGACGTTGTTTATGATGCTTTCTCGAAATCTAGTTTGCAACCTGATTCCCTGCCTCCTGCTCCCAGAAAACCTGACAGATACTACAGGGTCCCTGAGTTCCACAAGTTCCTTTTCAAAAATCCTATTGCAGATCCAGAGACTATTTCACAGGGGCCCAAGGGCATTAAGGCTTCTACTGCTAAAAATCCTACCCCTTCTGATAGAGACTCCAGGGCACTGGATAGATGGGGTAAGAAGGTTTACACTTCTGCAACCTTGGCCATTAGGGCTTTAAATTGCCAGTTTCATATGTTAAAATATCAGCAACCTGTTATTGGACTGCTTAAACAGAAAATGATGTTGATTCCTGACTGTGTGCAAAATAAAGAATTACTGGATTTAATGCATTCTGCCGAAGAAGTTGGAAAACATACTTTGCAATGTGGTTTTGATTCATTAGAAGCCTCTTGCAGGGCTGCTGTTACTGGGTCTGTGCTTAGAAGGCATGCTTGGCTTAAGGAGCAACTTTTGCCTGATCATGTTAAAGCTAAATTGTTGGATGCTCCTTTAAATCAGGACCGCCTGTTTGGCAACAAGGCTGAGGAAGTTCTTAAAAAGATGGAAGATGAAGCTAAATCTATGTAAACTGTTAAAGATTTCTTACAAGTTCAGCCTCCTAGATTTAGTAGGCACTGGCCCTCTAAGAATTGGTCCTTTCCAGTCCCTTCCAGGTCTTTTCAAGCCAAACCCAGACACAGCAAAAACCCCAGATTTCAGTCCCAGGGGACTCACAGAACTAAGCATTGGAGGGTCTCCACTTCCAAGTCTGGAAATAATAAGACTCCCCCCTATGGTAAACTGTCTCAATGACTTCCTTTTAAAATTTCCAAGCACTTATCATCTGACTGCCCCTTTGGGGGGGAGATTGCTCTTCATACAAAGAATTGGGAACTCATTACCCAGGACAAATGGGTCTAAATATAGTGTCCCAGGGATACAGATTTCACTTTCACACGTTGCTAACACCAAGTGGGTGGCTGGACCTACCCCCAAATCAGTGGGCAGAGGCCCAAAAACAAGTACTTTCTCTTTTAAGCATGGGGGTTATTCAATTGGTACCAGAAGAGGAAAAGGGACAAAGTTTCTACTCGAGACTTTTCCTGATACCCAGGAAAGACCATACTTGGTGTCCTATCCTGTTCCTGTCTACTCTAAACACCTTTTTGGAGATTTCAAAATTCAAGATGCTGACTCTTCACCAGTTACTTCCTATGCTAGACAAAGATGCCTGGTTAGCAACACTCATAGCCGGCCTTAGGCATAGGCCAACTAGGCGGCCGCCTAGGGCGCCGGTCTAGCAGGGGGCACTTTTAAAGTATTTATTTGGTATAGGTAGACCAGGATGGGGGCACCAGGTAATGTGGTGGGGGGCGCCGTGGACCCCTTTTGCCTAGGGCACCAGTTGACCTAGGGCCGCTCCTGGCAACACTAGATTTAAAAGAAGCATACCTGCATATCCCAATCAGGAAATCTTGCAGAAGATACCTACGGTTCAAAGGAGACTACACGCACTATCAGTTCTCTGCAGTGCCCTTTGGCTTATCTACTGCACCCAGGGTATTCACAAAAAAGCTCCAGTTATTGCATTTTGCAGGCAAAGAAATATTCAAATATACCCATATCTGGACGATTGTCTAATTCAGGAAGAAAGCCAGGACATACTTTTGAATCATCTGGTCTTTGTAAAAAGGGTTCTAACTTGTCTGGGGTACACCATAAACGAAAAGAAATCACAACTGGTACCCTGTCAACAAGTTATATTCCTGGGAGCAAGGTTGAATACAACTTCCCAGATGGCTTACTTCACACCAGAAAAGCAAATTCATTTGACAACTTACTTCACTCAAGTGGCCACAATAAACCTGCTGTCTGCAAGACAAATACTGCAAGCCTTGGGGTTCATGGCCTCCTGCATTCTTCTAATTCCATATGAAGACTGCATATGAGGAAACTACAGTGGTATCTAAAAAGCCTATGGTGTCAACATTCTCAAAACCTAGAAACAATGATTCCTATCATACCTTGCCTATGCCTACAGTTTCTTTGGTGGGCAGAGGCCTGCCACCAAAACAAGGGACTACCTTTCACACCACCCCCTGCTGCCCAAACCCTAACAGCAGATGCATCAGACTATGCATGGGGGGGCTAACCTGGCAGGGAAGTGCATTCAGAGCAAATGGAACCCAAGTCAAATGCACCTGCATATCAATCAAAAAGAAATGTTAGCTGTACAGAATGCTCTGACAGCCTTCAAGGACCACATTCTTCAAGGACAACTAATGGTAAAGACGGACAACACCACTGTTATGTGGTACATAAACAAGCACGGGGGTACACATTCTTACCCCCTCTGCAGACTAGCCATGGCATTGTGGAACACAGCCTTGAGCTACCTAGTGCACCTACAAGCTCAATTCCTGCCAGGAAAATTAAATACACTGGCAGACAGACTAAGCAGAAACCTCATGGACCCACACGAGTGGAAACTGGAACCAAGGATTTTCAACATGTTGACAAGCAAATGGGGGGAGCCCGATCTAGACCTGTTTGCCTCTCCCCAGAACTACCAGTTGGACAAAATTTGCACAAGGACTCCCCACAAACAAGCGTGGAAAGTGGATGCTCTGTCCTTCAGCTGGAAAAACCTATCAGTCTATGCCTTCCCCCCTCTTCCTCTGCTTTCCAAAGTACTACTAAAAGTCAAACAAGACAAACCAAGGATGATTTTGATTGCTCCAGACTGGCCGTGCTAACACTGGTACCCCCTCCTGCGCAGTGTGTAACTGTTATCAACATGGCACCTGCCTCAGACTCCTTCCCTGCTGTCTCAGCAGGAGAGCCAGATTCTGCACCCTCAACTTCCAGCACTGAACCTTGCAGCCTTGCTAATTACTTAATCTCTCCTTTACCATCCCTCAGCAAACCTGTGATGGATATCATCTTAGAGGCAAGGAGGCCTAGTACTAGAAAATCTTATGCTGAAAAATGGAAGATTCTGTGCCTGGAACCAGTCTCAAGGGATGAGCACAGCAGCACCCAATTTACCTCAGATTTTACAATGCTTAACTGAGATGCTTCACAAGGGCCTGTCTTTTTCCTCCATTAAAATCCATGCCTCAGCCATTTCAGCTCATTATAACACAGAACCTCCCCTCTTCTCTCATCAACTGCTCAAGCAGTTCCTCAGAGGGGCCAAAAATTTGATACCACCCAGGAGAGCTCCAACTTCAACCTGGGACCTTAACTTTGTCTTGGAGAAACTCACTCTACCTCCTTTCGAGCCAGCTGCTACTGCAGACTTAAAATTTCTTTCTTGGAAAACAGCTTTCCTCTTAGCAATCACTTCAGCTAGAAGGGTATCTTAATTACAGGCCCTTATGGCAGTGGAGCCTTTCATCATCTTTCATGCAGACAGGGTGTCACTCAGAACCAATCCATCCTTCATGGCCAAGGTGGTATCCAGTGTGGCTCTTAATCAGTCCATTCATTTGCCAACCTTCTTTCCCAATCCACAGAATAAAGGGGAACACATACTGCATTCCTTAGATGTGCACAGACAACTTAGATTTGAATTGGACAGGACTAAACCTCAAAGGAAATCTGAACAACTGTTGGTAGCATTTGCTGTAGGGGCAGAGGGGAAGGCTATTTCAAAGCAAACCATTTCTAAATGGATAAGCCATTGCATTCATTTCTGCTATAAGCACCATGGAAAGCCTATCCCCCAGGGGATCAGACCTCACTCCACCAGGGCTGCATCTACCTCTACAGCCTTTCTCAGAGACGTCCCTACCAGGGACATCCTAGAAGCTGCTACCTAGAGTTCTGTACATATTTTCACCAAGCATTATCATTTGCCAATTTACTCTAAATCTAAGCTGGCTTTGCCACTGCAGTCTTGCAGGGCCTTATAGCTGGCCCTAATGGTATCTAAACTCTTCCTCCCAACCATAGCTTTTGGAATCTACCCAAATGTAATGACTGCAACAGTGAAACACGAAGAACATAGTACAGTTGTGTACACTTACCATAAATGTAGATGTTCGAGTGTATTCACTGTTGCAGTCCTGGTTACCCTCCCTCCTGCCCCCAAACTTCTTTTGGCTGGCTATACCTCTACTTTCCTTTACTATGCTTAAAAGTCTTTTTGGTGTATTTTCTTTTTTATTGGAGGTATATCTTTGTGCTTTTAATGAGAAAACAAGTAGTCAGAAGCACTCACAAAAACAAATAATCCAAAACCAAGAGTGCAGGTAGCTCTGAGAGATAAAAAAACGAACTTGCCGAACTTTAAAAATTAATATTTTATTCAAACCAACAGTTGACAAAAAAACACATACGCCTTCTATACCACGTTGCGTTTTCGTCCACATTTGTTGGGCTTCATCAGATGCCCAATTAAAAATCTTTAATTGTATTTATACTACTTTTAAAACCATTAACTAATGAAAATTCCCACATTTTATTCAAATGGACAAATGAACATTCATATGTGCTCATGAATATTCAGCATATACCCTCCGTTTTCACTCATTAATTTTACCTTTGATATTACATATTTGTTAAAACTCTTTAATAAATATAAACACATAAATACTTTACAATAAATACTTCTAAAAGAATAATATAATTAAATACTATAAAATATAGGAGAGGAGTTTTAAAAGTAGTGTAAATACAATTAAAGATTTTTAATTGGGCATCTGATGAAGTCCAACAAATGTGGACGAAAACGCAACGTGGTATAGAAGGCATTTATGTCTTTCTTTGTCAATTGTTGGTTTGAATAAAATATTAATTTTTAAAGTTCGGCAAGTTCATTTTTTTATCTCTCCGAGCTACCTGCACTCTTGGTTTTGGATTATTTGTGCTTTTAATGTTTAATTGCTTCCCATTAGGGGGGCACCTGACATCTGGGGTAAGAAAAACTGATGTAATGGCGTCGGCTGCATGTTTTACATCCCTGACAACTTGACGTCATGGAAGAAGGGACAGCAACTGACGCAGGACCCAAGACTTTGTTAGTTAGGCCAACTGAGGGCAACCTGCAAGCAGATTACCCAAATGTAATGACTGCAACAGTGAATACACTCTAACATCTACATTTATGGTAAGTGTACACATCTGTACTTTTTTCTTGTGTAAGCATTTTTCTTTCTTTCTTTGTGCCTTTTGTACTTTTGTTGGTTGTTTCTATTGTTGCTGTTAGCTGGTTCCAGATGTCTGACAAACCAACTGGTTTTAAAAAGTACACTTGTGTGTACAAGATTCCAAATTCAGATTTTCAATCTGAGGGCTTGTGTTGCCTTGGAGCAGGGCATCTTAACACTGAATATGAGATTTGTGCTGGATGTAATCAAGTGCAGAAACAAACTAGTGTTGAAAGCCCTGCTCCCATCTTTCTCTTCATCTTCTGCTTGCCCAACTCCAAGAAATCATCAGAGAAACCTAAGGGGAATTCTGCTGGTAAGGTGAAAGTTTTAGGGAAGTCTCCTCCTACTTCAGGTTTGGCTCCACCCAAAACGATTGCAAAATCCTTGGATCTGACTTGATTGAAATCAAAATCTCCACTCCATAGGTCACCTGGATTCTCTCCAGAGCTTATTCCTTCAAGTCTCCATTCATAGTTCTTACAGGAGACGCCTCTGGCTTTCAGACCACCCTCAGCTTCTTCATCCCACAGGTCAGCTAGGAGCCTGATAGAAATAGATTTGGACAGGATGATGAGAACATTTCTGAGAATCCAGATTCAGTGGGAGTCATTCCGGCTCCGGCTCCCATCTGACTTGCGAGTCTACCACCAGCCCAGTCCCAGCTTTTGACTTCTACTACTACTACTGTCTCTCCACTGGTTTCAAAGTCTTTGGAACTGAGAATTTTGAGTTTCTCTGTGGAGATCCTAAGGCCTGTTTTTTAACACTGACATCTTCTCTGATCCACACGACCCCAACTCTGTTGGAGCTGGAGGGATCTCGAAGCTGTAGTATCGGCACCAGATCCCCTGCATTGGGTTTGAGTCGGATGTTTTTGTAGCTGTCCCTTTAGCTTGGAACCTCAGAGCTGGACAGCTCTACTCTGACCTCTGCATCAAGGCAGGATCATGGGGATGCTCTGTGCTGTCTTGGGCAGGTGGCTTCAGCTCCTCCCAGGTCAATTCTTGGTTCACCCATAACTTCTGACTTTGAGGTAAAGGAGAGAGCATTTTCCACCTCAGTGATCAAGACATCCTTTCCACCCCTTCCAAAACTGTCTACTTTTGACACAGAGTCTTTTCATTCTGTTCCACCGGGACATCTGTCCCTGTCAAGCCTAGAGAGTTATCATCAAGGACTCTGCTCTCACTTCTGAGGCCTCCCCAGAGCATCTCAGTGGAAGGCCTCCTCGAAAGCATATGTGCAAAAGGAGCCACTTAGATTCCCTACAGGACTCTTTGACGGAAGATGTTGACTTTGATGAAGAAGGAGTGCCCCAGATCACCCTTGAGGATGTATATTTTAGTGAAATCCTTGAATGTTTGAGACAGAAAGGTGTCTGGTCTTCTAAACCCTCTCCTCTCAGGAGGAGTCAGTGTTTCTCAAGGCTTTCTGAGCTGTCTCAGCTACATCCTGGTTAGTCTTGCAGTTTCTTGAATCTGTGGCAGCTTCCATAATTCTTGTATCTTTAGCAAGGTTTCACATGAGAGTACTGCAGTGGTCAATAGGACACCATCCCCTAATGGAGCCAATTTCAGACTACAAGAATTTGCAGAGAATATATAGCCTGGTGTATCCACTCTGAAGAAGTTTCTCAGGACTTCCTTTTTAATCCTTCCTGTACCCAAGGCCACAGTGATGACAGACACCTCCCAACTTGGAGAGTGGGCATTACTTGGGAAAGACGGTCCAAGGCATATGGTCTCAGTTGGAGGTCAATCTTCACATCAGTCTTCTGGAAGTGAGAATGGTCCTATTAGCATTGCAGGTATTTCAAGATGTTCTTCCTCCAGGGATGGTTGCTCTTCAGATGGACAACATGTCAGTGGTCTGGTACATCAATAAACAGGGGGACCCTGATCCTACTCCTTATGTCAAGAAGCATTGAGAGTGTGGCAGTGGGCAGTCTCTTCTGGCCACTTTCTGCTGACAGTGAATATTGCAGGCAAGTTCAACATGCTGGTAGACAAACTGAGTAGGTCCATCTTACTCAGTCATGAGTGGTCTCTCGACCCGTTAGTGGCAGAAAAGATGTTTAATTAGTGGAGCCAACCATGCTGCAGCCTCTTTGCTTCTCCCCTCAATTCCAAGTGCAGCGGGTATTTCGCTCCATTTCCTCCGGAGGGGAGTCACCGAGAAGCACTCTAATTCATGATTGGCGCCCAATTCTCCTTTATGCCATTCCCCCCACACCTCTCACCCCCCAAGTTTCTTTAGAAGGCATCTCAGCAGAAGAGCAAAGTAATGTCATTGCCCCATTCTGGCTTCGACAGGTGTGTTTTACTTTCCTGTGGCCTCATCTAGCACACCCTCCCTGGGAGTTAGATCCTTCTCAAGACCTTCTAACACCCATCTGTGGTACATCACCCATATATTCGGACCCTGTCCACTTCCTGCAACTGTTAGACAATCCAGGCATTCTTCCGTGGTCTGTCTTATCCTTACATCATCCCAGAAAGATTCTGCTAAAAAGACTTGTGAGAGTGAATGGAAGAGATTATTCATCTGGGCTCTCCAAAGATAACTAGATACTTTTTCAACACCTATTTCAGCTGTCTTTGACTTTCTTGCCTCTGTTTTCAATAGTGGAGCTAGTTATTCTACAGTTAAGGTTCATCTCACTGTTGTTTCTATTTTTCACGTAGGCAAAAGCCATTCTTCCTTGGCATCACTGAGGTTATATAAGGCCTTTCTCAAAGGTACCATTTTACTTTGTCCATCTATTAAGGATCCTGCTCCTTCATGGAATTTAACAGTACTTTAGGCTTTGACACGTCCCTCTTTGAGTCCTCTGCCAGGGTGGGCTTAAAATATTTGCTCTGGAAAACCATTTTTCTAGTTGTAATTACGTCAGCTAGATTAGTATCAGAACTCCAAGTACACTCCTCATCCACCGTAACTGGTTTCACATAAGGATATGGTGCCCCTAATATACAACAGAGTCTAGAAGATTTAGGATCTTTTCCTGGAAGTGTTTACATAGGTATTTTTATACCCCAAGTAGACTCCAAAATAATTTTTCCTCAGGTGGATAGCAAATGTTGGAGTTGTGACGGGCAGGAAAGAGGTAGCTGGGAACATATTTTTTGGAAATGTGATGAGCTGGCAGACTTTTTGTATTCCTTGCAGACCACTCTGTCAGAGATGCTGGGTGAGAAGACTGGATTGATTGGGAAGATGATTTTTTTTGAGTTATGCTACAGAATCAGAATTGGCTAGACATAGTAAAGCCTTGATGAGTCTAATTATGGTGGCTGCCAAAAAAGCAATTACTAGAAAATGGAAATCAAAGACTAGAGCAACTTTATTAGAAGTAGTGAATACCGTAACAAAGATAAAACAACTGGAATTTGGATCTTTAGAAAAGGGAAGAAGCAAATTACATAGGAAAAATGGGAATTGTGGGAACAATATATGCAGAGCAGGAATGAGGTTTAAGAGGCAGGATTTGAATGAGCTATATAATGCTTAACTGACAATGACTGAATGGTTTATAAGTGATGTATAATGTTTACAACTACAGTTGTTTCAATGGTGTCTGTGATGTAAACTGTAACTAAATTGATATCATTTTGTATGTTTTTTATTTATATAAATATAAGATTGCCTTTGTCATGTGTAAATTTAATAAAGATGTTTGGGAAAAAAAAAAGATAGGGTGTCCCTTTGGACTTAACTCTTCTTTTCTACCTAAGGTATCAACCAGTCCATCAGTCTAGCTGTCTTGTTTCCAGGGTTTTCCATCAAGGGAGAATACGTGCTTCACCTGTTGGATGTACACATACAGTGTAGATTCTGTCTACATAGAACTAAAGACTTCAGGAAATTAGACCAATTGTTTGTTTCCTTTTCCAAAGTTAAATTTGACAAGGCAATATCAAAAGTAATTTTAGCCAGATGGCTCACTGATTGCATTTCCTTTGTTTATAAGAATAAAGGGTTGACATTACCTTAATCTCCTATGGCTCATTTCACCAGATCTGTGGCCACATTATCTGCTTGCTCGTCCAGGGCTTCCGTTTGACATTTGTGCAGCTGCTACTTGGTCCAGTGCTCATACCTTTATTACTAATTACAAATTGAACATCTTATCTAGTGATAGGGCAGCATTTGGCTCCACTATATTCCAAAATATCCATCCTTGAGGACTGCCCAGAGTTTTCTCTAGCTGGGGACTTTGTCCCATCATTGAGGAACAAACAAAGACAACATCAGATAACAAAGCTTATGTACTCACCATAATGATGAATCTGTGTTGTTTCTTTTCGTACTTCCTCAGCCGCCCACCCTCAACCCCACTTCCTGCTTTGGAAGATTTTCATTTGGACTCCTAGTATGTCCTGAGAAGTGATTCGTGAATGCTTTTCTGAATGAGCTCCATTCTTCCTCTTCCTTCTTTCTATTCTAACTGAAATGTGATTTACTTTGGAGAGTATTTTTTACTGGGTACCTTGTTGTATAGCAAGATGGTATGGTCACAAGAGGCCATACTTGATATGAGGTGATCCAGGCTAAGGAGAGGGCTACTGAGCCAAAGTCTATTGAAGTGGCCGAAGCCAGATCTGAGATCTGATGCAAGACCCATCGGTTGAGGAATGAAAAGAAACGACACAGATGCATTGTCATGGTGAGTACATAATGTTTGATGTTCTTCGTGTTTCACTATTCAGTCATTACACTTGGGTTATCTGCCTGCAGGTAGCCCTCAGCTGGCCTGAATACCAGAATCTTGGATTCCTGCATCGGATGCTGTCTCTCCTTCCATGACGTCAGGTCGTCAGGGATATAAAACATGCAGCTAATGCCATTACATCAGTCTTTCTTGCCGCGCGGTGCCCGAAGCAGAAGCAGTTTGCAAGTGGCCAGTTGGCTGACTCCTGAAATTTTCGTTTTCGAGTTTCAGAACCAAAGTCTTCGAAAAAGCTAAGTACCCCGTTGGGGATCCTTTTTCTTGCTCTTAACCAATGTCAGTAAAAGTTAACAATTGACTTACCTGTGGAAAGCAAATACCTCAAAGATTTTTTTGCTTAGGCCCAGACCATCACGTCCCTCGCTGTCGGTTTTGTGCCTTATTCAACCCATGAACTATTCGTTGTCTGTCTATTTTTGCAGCAAATTATTTTGGTACTTGGTTTAACTATCCAGAAATGGCTTCGGTAAGTCATCAGACTACAGATATTCCGAAAAAACGTAAGGATAAAGACAGAGACAGACCACATAGGTCCAAAACTGCCAACTATGCATCCGTTAAGCTAGTCGCCAGTTCGCCGGTACTCATTGAAGCGCTTTCGCAGCCCCTGGTACCTGCTACTTCACATTCGCAGGCCTCCACTGAGACCCATTTGGAGTCCGGTATGCCACGAGATTCTTCTTTGACTATGGAACCTGTGGATGTCTCTACCTTGGATGGGTCTAGAGCCGCTGTGCAGGCACTGGCTTCTGAGGGTGTATTAAGGCTTACAGATTTGCATTTTAAACCAACGTCATCTTCTTCATCCAGGCCTAAAACTCAACCCATGCCTAGAAAATCGACGTTCAAACCGCATGGTCAGGCCCATATGCCTAAAAAACAAATGCTTAGAATGGCTGAAGACCTTATTACTTTAATTAGGGGAAGCCAGCCTTCCCCCTCTAAGAGACCTAGAACTGATTTTCCTTCTGATTCTTCTGATCAGGATTCTGAAATCTCTTTCTTCTGATTACCAGGATTTGCCCTTATCTACCTATGAGGATTCTGATTCAGAGGATTCCATTCCCTCTGCTTCCCCTCCAGAAGATTTTTCTTTGGGTGAAACCTTGCACACTCTTAGGGAGCATTTCCGCTGGGAAAGCCAGGATTACTCTGACTCCAAAAAGAAGCTTAGGGAATTCTTACTCCTCCCTCAACACAGGCCTTTAACTATCCCACCTTGTTTTGGACATTGTAGATGATGCCTTCTTGGAATCTAGCCTGTCCCCAGACACTTGACCTTCAGCTCCCAGAAAACCTGACAGGTATTACAGAATACCTGACTCTCATAAGTTCCTCTTCACGAATCCTACTGCGGATCCAGAGACCATTTCCCAGGGACCAAAGGGCATCAAGGCTACTGCTGCCAAAAATCCTACCCCCTCAGATAGAGATTCTAGGGCCTTGGACAGATGGGGTAAGAAGGTATACACTTCTGCTACTTTGGCCATTAGGGCCTTAAATTGCCAGGTTCATATGTTAAAGTATCAGCACCATATTATGGGACTACTTAAACAGAAAATGATGTTAATCCCTGACTGTGCTGAACATAAAGAATTACAGGAGTTAATGCATTCTGCTGAACAAGTTGGTAAACATACTTTGCGATGTGGTTTTGACTCTTTAGAAGCATCTTGCAGGGCTGCTGTTACTGGGTCTGTACTTAGAAGGCATGCTTGGCTTAAGGAGCAAAACTTGCCAGATCATGTTAAAGCTAAATTACTGGATGCTCCCTTAAACCAAGACCACCTGTTTGGCAACAAAGCAGAAGTCCTCAAAAGGATGGAGGAAAAAGCTAAATCTATGCAAACTGTTAAAGATTTCCTGCAAGTACAGCCTCCCATATTTAGTAGGCATTGGCCTTAAAAGAATTGGTCCTTTCCAGTCTCTTCCAGGCCTTCTCAGTCCAAATCCAGGAACAGCAGACCACCTAGGTTATAGTCTAAGGCTACACACAGGCCTAAGCAGTGAGGGGCTCCCACTTCCAAAGCAGGAAGTAGTAAGACACTCCCCTACAGAAAAATGTCGCAATGACTTAACATTAACCCTTCTAAGCCCTGCTCAACTGCCTGCTCCCTTAGGAGGAAAGCTCGCCCTGCATGCAAAAAACTGGGAACTCATTACCCAGGACAAATTAATTTTAAATTATAGTTTTCCAAGGATACAGATTCCACTTCCACACCCTACCAACCCCAAACGGTTGGCCAGACCCACCCTCAAATCAGTGGGCGGAGGCTCAATGGCAGGTTCTCTCTCTTCTAAGTATCAGGACTATTCAGCCTGTCCCAGCAGGAGAAAGGGGAACAAGGCCTTTATTCAAGACTTTTCCTGGTACCCAGAAAAGACAGCTCTTGGCATCCTATCCTGGACCTCTCTATTCCAAAAGCATTTTGAATTTTGGGATTACCAAAAAGGTGAACACTTCAACAGCTGCTTCTTATGCTAGGCAAAGATGCCTGGTTGGCAACCTTAAACTTAAAGGAAGCTTAACTGCACATTCCAATAAGGGAATCTTGCAGGAAATACCTATGCTTCAGGGCAGGCTACATGCACTATCAGTTCTCTGCACTTCCCTTTGACTTATGTACTGCACCCAACGTATTCACAAAGTGTCTAGCTCCAGCCATTGCATTTTGCAGGCAGAGAAATATTCAAATATATCCATACCTGGACGATTGTCTGATTCAGGCAGAAAGCCAGGACATGGTATTAAAACATCTGGCATTTGTAAAGAAATTTCTAACCTCGCTGGGGTACACCATAAACGAAAAGAAATCTCATCTAGTACCCTGCCAACAGATTGTATTCCTGGAAGCCAGCTTGAACACAACTTCCCAGATGGCTTACCTCACGACAAAGAAACAAGTTTATTTGACAACCTACTTCAAACTACTGGCCACAAAGACACAGCTATCTGCAAGGAAAATTTTGAAAGCTCTGGGGTTCATGGCCTCTTGCATTCTACTAATTCCATATGCAAGACTGCATATGAGGAAACTACAATGGTATCTAAAAAGCCTATGGTGTCAACATTTTCAGGACCTGAAGTCAGTGATTCCTATCGTTCCTTGCATAAAGACAGATTTCGTTTGGTGGGCAGAGGCCTGCCACCACAACAAGGGGCTCCTTTTCAATCCACCACCTGCCGCCCAAACCCTAACAATAGACACATCAGACTATGCATGGGGGGCTCACTTGGCAGGTCAATGCATTCAGGGCAAATGGAACCCATGTCAAATGCACCTGCATATCAAGCAAAAAGAAATATTAGCTGTACAGAATTCCCTGACAGCCTTCAAAGACCACATCTTTCCAGGACAATTATTGGTAAAGACAGACAACACCACAGTTATGTGGTACATAAACAAGCAGGGGGGAACCCACTCGTACCCTCTCTGCAGACTAGCCATGGCTCTGTGGAACACAGCCTTGAGCTGCCAAGTGCACCTACAAGCTCAATTCCTGCCAGGCAAGCTAAATTCACTGGCAGATGACCTAAGCAGAAATCTCATGGACCCACACGAATGGAAACTGGAACCAAAAATATTCAACCTCTTGAGGAACAAATGGGAGACTCCAGAGATGGACCTATTTGCCCCCCCCCCCCCCAGAACTACCAATTGGACAAATTCTGCACAAGGACTCCCCACAGTCAAGCTTGGAAAGTGGATGCCTTGTCCTTTACCTGGGAAAGCCTCTCGGCTTATGCCTTTCCTCCTCTGCCTCTCCTCTCGAAGGTTCTGCTAAAGGTCAAACAGGACAAACCAAGGACAATACTTATTGCACCAGACTGGCCTCGCCAGCACTGGTACCCCCTCTTGCGCAGCATGGTACTGCTGGATCCATGGCACCTACCTCAGACACCTTCCCTGCTGTCCCAGCAGGTGGGCCAGATTCTGCACCTTAACTTCAAACTCTGAACCTTGCAGCCTGGCTAATTCCTTGAGCTCTCCAATAGCATCCCTCAGTAAGCAGGTGCTAGATGTCATTCTGGAAACAAGGAGACCTAATACTAGAAAATCCTATGCTGAAAAGTGGAAAAGATACTGTTCCTGGAGCCAGACTCAGGATATGGGCACTACGGTGCCCAGCTTACCTCATAGTCTGCAGTACTTAACAGAAATGCTCCACAAGGGCCTACCCTTCTCGTCAGTTAAAATTCATGCCTCTGCCATTTCAACACATTATAATACTGAACCACCCCACTTCTCTCACCACCTGTTAAAGCAATTCCTCAGAGGGGTTAAAAATTTAAGAACCCCCCAGGCGAGCCCCTACTCCTGCTTGGGACCTTAACCTTCTATTGGAAAAGCTTGCTCTCTCCCCATTTGAACCAGCTGCAACTGCAGAGTTGAAATTCCTTTCTTGGAAAACGGCCTTCCTTCCTTGCCATCACTTCAGCAAGAAGAGTGTCTGACTTACAGGCCCTCATAGCAGTGGAGCCCTTCATTATCTTCCATGCAGACAGGGTTTCCCTCAGGACCAGTCCTTCCTTTATGCCCAAGGTGGTGTCTAGTGTGGCCCTAAATCAGTCCATTCATTTGCCTACCTTTTTCCCGAATCCACAAAACAATGGAGATTGAATTCTGCAATATTTGGACGTGCACAGACAACTTAGATTTTATTTGGACAGAACTAAGCCTCTCAGAAAATCTGAACAGCTGCTAGTTGGCTTTGCTGCAGGGGCAGAGGGGAAGGCCATTTCAAAGCAAACCATTTCTAAATGGATAGCCCATTGCATTAATTTCTGCTATATGCACCATGGAAAACCTACCTCACAGGGGATAAGATCACATTCCACCAGTGCTGCATCTACCTCTACAACCTTTCTCAGAGGGGTCCCTACCAGGGACATCCTAGAAGCTGCTACCTGGAGCTCTGTACATACCTTCACCAAGCATTACCACATGCCTATTTTTTCTAAATCCACAGCTGGTTTTGTCACTGCAGTTTTGCAGGGCTTAATAGCTGGCCCTAATGCTCTCTAACTTCCTCCTCCATTCCTCAGCTTTGGGAATCAACCCAAATGTAATGACTGCAGCAGTGAAACATGGAGAACATAGTACAGTTGTTTTCACCTACCATAAATGTAGATGTCCGAGTGTATTCACTGTTGCAGTCCTGGTTACCCTCCTTCTAGCCCCCTGACTTCTCTTGGCTCTACCTTTGCTTCTTGTTTTAAGCTTTCTGGTTTATTTGCTTTTTGATGAAGGTGTAACATAACATATAAGTGCTTCCCATTAGGGGGACACCTGACATCTGGGGCAAGAAAAACTGATGTAATGGCATCGGCTGCATGATGTTCATCGTGTTTCACTGTTGCAGTCATCACTGTAGGGTTCTTTCTGCCGGCAGGCAGCCCTTGGTCGGCCAGAATCCCCAAGTCTGGGTCCGGTGTCGGCTGTTCAGTCATGCTCCCTGACGTCAGAGCGCCAGGAGTACAAAGCTGCCAGCCGACGCCATGTTCTCCAGTCTTTCATGCCGTGCGGTGGAAGCAGTTCGCAAGTGCCGGTCGGCTGACTCCTGATATTTTTTCGTGCTTCAGTCCGAAGACTGACTTCTTCTCAAAGCTAAGTACCCCATTGGGGAAACTTTTTTCTTGCTCCAGTCTGATGTCAGAAAAAGTTAATAATTGTGTTTCTTGTGGGAAGCAAATACCTCATAAGGATTTCCACTCTTACTGTATTCCTTGTTTAGGCCCTGACCACGAAGTAGCTAGTTGTCGGTTTTGTGCTAGATTTAACCAATGTACTATTAAGTGGAGGTACGATTTTGCTTTTCACTACTTTGGCAGGCGATTTAATTACAAAATGTCGTTGGACACGCTTCCGACTACCGGAGTTCACAAATGACGCAAGGATAAGGACAGGCCTCCGAGGTCCAAATCAGACGACGGTTTACAAGCAGAGCCAGCTCCAGGTTCGGCCGTCGTCAGTGAGGTGCTTTCGCAGCCCCTGTCGTCGGCCATTTCAGAACAGATTGCCGAAACGGACTCCCACGAGGAGCCAACTAGGCCTTTGAGTACTCCAGCTGCAGGACCTTCGGACAATGCTCCCTCGGATGGGTCCGGAGCCGCTGGGTAGGTACCGGCTTCCGAGGGAGTTTTCAGGCCTACACAGCTTCTGATAAAGGCAAAGACAAAGGCGAAGACTCCTTCCAAATCAAAGACATCAGCCCAGACCTCTTCTGAACTGGGACCCAAATCTCAGAAACAGCTGCTTAAAATGGCAGAGGGCTTACCTAACCATGATTAGGGGTTCACATCCCCCTCCAGACAAAAGGCCAAGGCAAGAATTGGATTTTGAATCCCCTGATCAGGCATCTATTTCTTCAGTGTCTTCCTCTGAACAGGAATATACTTTCCCTCCTTATGAGGATTCTGATGCTGAGAAATCCATTCCATCAGCTTCTCCCCCTGAGGATTTTTCTTTTGGGGAAACTTTACATGACATGAGGGAACATTTTCACTGGGAAGGACAAGAGTACTCTGAATCTAAGAGAAGGCTTAGGGATTTTCTTCTTCTTCCCCAACATAGACCCCTGGCTATTCCTCCTATTTTGGATATTGTGGATGATGCCTTTTCTGAGGCTAATTTAACTCCTGACTCCTTTCCTCCAACCCCTGCTAAGCCTGGCAGATATTACAGGGTCCCTGACTCCCACCAGTTCCTTTACAAAAATCCTGCTGCTAATCCAGAAACCATTTCTCAGGGTCCTAAGGGTGTTAAGGCCGCCTCTGCTAAAAACCCTATTCCGACAGATAAGGATTCCAGAGCTTTGGAGAGATGGGGCAAAAAAGTGTACACTTCTGCTACTTTCTCTATCAGGGCTTTAAATTGCCAATTTCATATGCTAAAATATCAGCAATTCTTGCTGTCTGTTATGAAGCAAAAGCTAGGTACCATTTCTGCATGTGCAGATAATAAGGAATTACACGATTTGATGCATGCTACTGAGCAAGTGGGGAAGCATGGTTTACACTGTGATTTTGATGCCTTGGAGGCTTCATGCAGGGCGGCTGCCACTGGCACAGTCATTAGAAGGCATGCTTGGTTAAAGGAACAAAATTTACCTAATCAAGTGAAAGCAAAGTTACTGGATGCTCCTGTTCAGCATAATGTTTTGTTTGGGTCTAAGGCTGAAGAGGTGATAAAGAAAATGGAGGATAAGGCAAAATCCATGCAAATGGTTAAGGATTTCTTGCAAGTTAAGCCCCCTAGATTTAGCAGAAATTGGCCAACTAAAAATTGGTCCTTTCCCAGCTTGGACAGGCCTCAGGGGGTAGATATAGGCGCTCCAGAGGGAGGGCCCAAGCACAAACCTCTTACAGACCTAGAGAGTGGAGTGCTTCCACCCCCAGGGGTGGAGAGGACAGACCTCAATCTTATAGAAAACAGGCTCAATGACTCCCCCTGCATGGCTCCAGGAACTTCTTTCCTGGAAGCCCCTCTAGGAGGAAAACTCTCTCTCTTTCAACAAAATTGGACTTACATAACCCAAGACAAGTGGGTTCTGGATGTAGTTTCAAAAGGTTACAAATTCCACTTTCATACCTTGCCAAGACCAAACAGATGGCCAGACCTACCAAAACACCAATGGGCAGAGGCATTAAACCAGGTGGGTTCCCTCATGGCTATGAGGGCCATAGAACTGGTTCCACAATCAGAGATGGGGCAAGGCTTTTACTCAAGGCTCTTTCTAGTTCCCAGAAAAAAAAAAAATCATGAAGACCTATCCTGGATCTGTCAGTTTTAAATAATTTCCTGGAGATACCAAAGTTCAAGATGCTTACTCTGCAGCAGCTCCTGCCAATGTTGAGCAGAAATGCATGGATGGTGACATTGGATTTAAAGGAGGCTTACCTTCACATCTCTATCAGACAGGAATGCAGAAAATACCTCAGGTTCAAGGCCAGCTCGAAACATTACCAATTCTCTGCGCTGCCCTTTGGCTTGTCTACTGCACCCAGGGTCTTCACCAAGTGCCTGGCACCAGTAGTAGCTTATTGCAGCCTCCAGAGAATTCAAATTTACCCTTATCTGGATAACTGCCTTATTCAAGCAGACAGCAAGGATGTCTTACTCCAGCACCTGGAATTTGTTCAAAATCTACTCAAGTACCTGGGATTCACTGTGAACATAAAGTCAAATTTGACACCCATATAGCAGATAACTTTTCTGGGTGCTCTTCTAAGCACAACATCCCAGATGGCATTCCTGACATCCGAAAAACAACTACAGCTGGCTTCAACTTTCAAAACCTTGGCATTAATGTCTCAGCTAACTGCAAGGAAATTCCTGCAGGCTCTGGGTTACATGGCCTCCTGCATCCTTCTCATACCAAATGCAAGACTACATATGAGAAAAATACAATGGTACCTAAAAAGTGTATGGTCCCAGCATTGCCACAGTCTAGACACACAGATTGCTGTCTTGCCTTGCCTACAAAAGGAATTCCATTGGTGGACCATGGCATGACTTCACAACAAAGGGAAAGCCTTCAGTCTGCCTCCAGCCAGCCAAGTGTTAACCACGGATGCCTCGGATTACGCATGGGGAGCCCACTTGCAGGGGAAAGGACTGCAAGGTTTTTGGACAGAGGACCTACATATCAATTTAAAAGAGATGTTGGCTTTACAGAATGCCCTCTTGGCTTTCAGGGATCTTCTACAGCCAGGACAACTACTGATACAGACAGACAACACCACAGTTATGTGGTACATAAATAAACAAGGGGGATGTCCTTCAATGATGCATCTGCAGTCATCACATATGGGTTGTCCTGCCTCAGGCAGCCCTTCAGTCGGCCGGATTCCAAAGTCTGGGTCCGGCATCGGCTGATGTTGCCCCTTCCCCAACGTCAGAGCGCCTGGGGTACAAAAGCGTCAGCCGACGCCATCTTCCTCAGTCTTTCTTGCCGCGTGGTGCCCGAAGCAGAAGCAGTTCGCAAGTGCCCGTCGGCCAGCTCCTGTAATTCAGCTAAACCGAAGACTTCAAAAGCTAAGTACCCCGTTGGGGACTCTTTCTTGCCTCAGCCGATGTCAGATAAAATTAATAATTGCTTAACTTGTGGGAAACAAATACCTCATAAGGATTTCCACTCTTACTGCCTACCTTGCCTAGGCCCAGACCATGACGTCTCGGCCTGTTCCGCCTGTGCTTCCTTCAACCGACGCACTCTAAGATGTCGGTCGGAGTTTGCAGAGGAATTTTTTGGGGCTAGTTTTGCTTACAAAATGCCGTCGGAGACTCCGACTTCACATTTAATAAAAAAACGGAAGGACAAGGACTGACACGGCTGAAACCACGGCCAGGCCTACCGCGAGTGTCTCGGTCTCGGCTGAAACCGAGTCCTTGGTACTACCGTCCACCGAAACCGTACAACCGACAACCTCGGCCCCAGAGGCCACTACTGTATCGGTTGTTGAATCACCATTGGAATCTGGTGTCCAGGAACCTTCCGACACCATTCCCTTAGACAAAACTACACCAGCACGTGGTGCAGCCAGGCCTCCTGCATCCATGTCTATTAAGGCATTCTCTAGGGCTAAAGCTGCTAAACACTCAAAATCTATGCCTCCCAGGGTTATCCCTCAGGGACCCACTACAGGTTCTCAGATCCTTAGTCTAGCAGAGGACCTTATTTCATTAATTAGGGGCTCTCAGCCTCATCCGGACAGGGGCTCTCAACCTCCTACAGAAAAAAGGCCCAGGGTTGAGCCCTCTGATCCCCTCTCCTCATATGAGGCCTCTGATGGCTCTGCTCTCTCAGACTACCAGGAGGAGGCTTTTTCGGCCTACGAGGATTCAGATGCAGAGGAATCTATCCCTTCAGCCTCCCCTCCTGAAGAACTGTCTTTTGGGGAAACTCTGCACACTTTGAGGGAGCATTTCCAATGGCAGGGCCAGGAATTATCTGATTCCAGGAAGAGATTAAGGACCTTCTTGCATTTGCCTCAGCATAGACCTTTGGCTATTCCACCTGGTTTGAATGTCATTGATGATGTGTACTCTGAATCTAGCACAACCCCTGACACTCTCCCTCCGGCTCCTGCCAAACCCGATAGGTACTACAGGGTCCCGGAATCACATCTTTTCCTTTACAAGGCCCACTCTGCTGATCCAGAAACTATTTCCCAGGGCCCTAAAGGGGTTGCAGCTGTCACTACAAAAAATCCACTCCCCTCTGAAAGGGAGTCCAGGGCTTTAGAACGATGGAGTAAAAAAGTGCATACTTCTGCTACCCTTTTTATGAGGGCTTTAAACTGTCAATTTCATATGATACAGTACCAAGAATGTTTGTTAGATGAATTGCATAAAAAGCTGTCTTCACCTGAACCCCTAGATCGCAAATCACTTCAGGATCTGGTACATAACTCTCAACAGGTTAGCAACCATTTATTGCAGTGTGGTTATGATGCATTGGAAGCTTCATGTAGGTCAGCTATGACAGGTGCAGTCATACGTAGGCATGCTTGGCTAAAGGAACAATCTCTGCCAGACCATGTTAAAGCAAAGCTTCTGGATGCTCCACTGGAAAAGCAAAAGTTATTTGGCTCCACTGCTCAGGAGGTCTTAAAGAAATTTGAAGAAAAGGCAAAATCTGTACAAACAGTCAAAGATTTTATGCAAGTCCAACCACCAAGATTCAGCAGAAATTGGCCTTCCAAGAACTGGTCCTTTCCAGACACAGACAGATTTCAGAGAGGCAAGAACAGGCGTGCCAGAGGTAGAGGGCAAGCTAGAGGCTCCTACAGAGGACGTCAATGGCAGCATCCCAACCAGAGAGGTAGTGCAGGGCCTACAACTGCTGCACAAGGACAGACTCAATGACTTTACTTTGACACCACCAACCAGGGCTCAATTGGAAGCACCTTTGGTGAAAGCTTTCCTTATTTTCAGAAAATTGGCACATTATTACAAGGGACAAATGGACACTACAAATAATAGACAAAGGATACAGGTTCCATTTCCACACATTACCGAAAAGAAAAGGCATGCCAGACCTGCCACCAAATGAAAGGGCAGAGGCTTTGAAACAAATCTCCAACTTAATGAAAATGAAAGCAATAGAAAAGGTTCCTCTCGCAGAACAAGGCCAAGGATTTTATTCCAGACTCTTCCTTGTTCCAAGAAAAGAAAAGCAATGGAGGCCTATTCTCGACTTGTCCGCACTAAATACTTATCTCATTGTGCCAAAATTCAAAATGCTGACTCTACAGCAACTCCTTTCCATGCTGGGCAATGGGTCTTGGCTGGTAACTCTGGACCTCAAGGAGGCATACCTGCATGTCCCTATCAGACAAAGCTGCAGAAGACACCTCAGATTTCTTGCAGGTTCAGAGCATTATCAATTCTCAGCATTGCCCTTTGGCTTATCTACTGCGCCCAGAGTATTCACGAAATGCCTGGCATCAGTAATTGCACACTGCAGACTTCAGGAGATGCTAATATACCCGTATCTGGACGACTGCCTTATACAAGCGGAAAGCCAACAAATTTTGGTAAAACACTTGAATTATGCCATCTATCTTCTTCAGGCCTTGGGATATACAGTCAACATTCACAAGTCAAGACTTGTACCATCCCAAAGAATAACTTTTCTGGGTGCGGATATAGACACAACCACCCAAATGGCTTTCCTCACAAAAGAAAAACAAAACCAACTACCGGATTACTTCAAAAACCTGTCAAGACAAACTCAGCTGACTGCAAGGAAAATTCTGCAGGCCCTGGGTTACATGGCTTCTTGCATTCTTCTGATTCCTCAAGCAAGGTTACATATGAGGAAACTCCAATGGTACCTAAGGAGTTTATGGACTCAGCACAGTCACAGCTTGGAAACTTTAATACCACTCATCCCATGCCTTCAAAGGGAATTTCTGTGGTGGGCTCAAGCAAGCCAGTCAAACAGGGGTTTGCCCTTCAGCAAACCAATAGCCAGCCAAACCATTACAACGGACGCTTCAGACCATGGATGGGGAGCGCACATGGAAGGAAGATGCATTCAAGGACTATGGTCACAAAAAGAGCTACGCATGCACATAAACCAAAAGGAAATGCTGGCAGTGATACATGCAATCGAGGCCTTCAAGTTATTTCTACATCAAGGCCACCTGCTAATAAGGACAGACAGCACAACAGTTATGTGGTACATAAACAAGCAAGGAGGCACCCATTCCTACCCTCTTTGCAGACTGGCAATGAATCTATGGGAACTTTCCTTGACTCTCAATATACATCTGCAATCCCAGTTTGTACCAGGAAAGGACAATATACTGGCGGACAGCTTAAGCAGGAACATCATGGATGCACACGAATGGATGCTGCACCCAGACATCTTCCATCAGATAACACAATCATGGGGGAGACCGGACATAGACCTCTTTGCCTCCCCACACAATCAGCTGGAGAAATTCTGCTCAAGGACATACCACCCACAAGCATGGAAAGTGGACGCCCTCTCTTTCAGCTGGAGTGCTCTAACAGTGTATGCATTCCCACCTCTTCCATTAATGACCAAGGTCTTACTGAAGATCAGGGCAGAGCAGCCAAGAGTGATTCTGATAGCTCCGGACTGGCCAAGACAGCACTGGTACCCATTGCTAAAGAGCATGTCACGGACAAAACCATGGCTTCTGCCACAATGGCCGCTTCTCCTGACACAGCACAATTACAAAACTCTGCATTCCAACCTGAAAACATTACAACTAGCTGCCTGGAAAAAAACCTTGACTCATCACCAGGATAAGCTATCCAAGAGAGTGAAGGATATCATCATGGAAGCTCGCAGGCCTTCCACAAGAAAGGCATACTCAGCAAAATGGAAAAAAATTCACACCTGGAGCACCTCAAAGGGCCTAGATGCAACAGTTATGAACATGGCACATATCCTGGAATATTTGGCAGAAATGCTCCACAATGGCCTGTCTTACTCTTCCATTAAAATTCATGCTTCAGCAATTTCAGCAGAGTACAATACTGACCCACCTGTCTTCTCTCATCCTCTGCTAAGACAGTTTCTAAGAGGAATTAAAAACATCAATCCTCCAAGGAAACCACCACTGCCTACTTGGGACCTTAACTTCGTGTTGGAAAAACTAACACTGCCTCCCTTTGAACCAGCAGCATCTGTAGAACTACAGTTCCTCTCTTGGAAGACTGCCTTCCTTCTGGCCATAACCTCAGCAAGAAGAGTATCTGAGTTACAGGCCCTCGTGGCAGTACAGCCATTTCTTATTTTTCATCAAGACAGAGTCGCATTGAGAACCAATCCTTCATTTATGCCAAAGGTGGTATCTAGGGTCTCATTAAACCAAGCTATTCACCTGCCTACCTTCTTTCCAAATCCACAAAACAAAGGGGAAAGGCTTCTGCAGACCCTGGACATACACAGACAGTTGCGCTACTACTTGGACAGAACTAAAAATTACAGAAAAACTGACCAGTTGTTTGTAGCATATGCTGCTGGTGCACAAGGAAAAGCAATTTCAAAACAGACAATTTCAAAATGGATAGGGAATTGCATTAGTTTCTGTTGCTCCTTTCATGGAAAAACTGTGCCAGCTAACATTAGACCTCATTCGACCAGAGCCACAGCCACCTCCACAGCCTTCTTAAGAGGGGTGGCTACCAAGGACATTTTAGAAGCTGCTACATGGAGCTCCGTGCATACATTTTCCAAGCATTACAACTTACCTTTATATTCCAGATCCAGAGCAGGCTTTGCTACGGCAGTCCTGCAGGGCATTTTAGCTACACCATCCTTTACATAGATCCTCCACCCCAGATTGGCTATGGTATTCTACCCATATGTGATGACTGCAGATGCATCCTTGAAGGACATAGTACAGTTTTTTACCTACCATAAATGTAGATGTCCGATAGGTATGCATCTGCAGTCAGGTTTACCCTCCCTCCTTCCCCTCTGTGGTATTTCTTGGGTACATTCCCCTCTCATAGCTAGCTGGGGTTATCTATTATGGTGTATTTGTTTTTATATATGTATATATTTTTGTGCATGTTTGGAATTTATTGCATTTCTCCAAATTTAGCCTTCTTTAGAGGGCACCTGGCATCTGGGGCAAGAAAAACAGAGGAAGATGGCGTCGGCTGACGCTTTTGTACCCCAGGCGCTCTGACGTCGGGGAAGGGGCGACATCAGCCGACGCCGGACCCAGACTTTGGAATCAGGACAACCCATATGTGATGACTGCAGATGCATACCTATCGGACATCTACATTTATGGTAGGTACAAAACTGTACTTTCACACTCCTACCCCCTTTGCAGACTAGCCATGACTCTATGGAACACAGCTCTACTTGCAAAGTGGATCTACAAGCTCAGTTCCTGCCAGGGAAACAAAATATTCTGGCAGACAGCCTGAGCAGGAACCTGTCAGACCCACACGAGTAGATGCTAGACACCCAAATATTCAAGATGATTACAGAAGCCTGGGGCTGCCCCGACATAGATCTATTTGCATCCCCCCTCAACCACCAGTTACAGATTTTTTGCACAAGGACATTTCACAAACTAGCATGGAAAGTGGATGCTCTCTCATTCAGTTGGAGAAACCTCTCTGGGTATGCCTTTCCTCCACTACCTCTTCTTCCACGGGTGTTATTAAATATCAAACAGGACAAACCCAAGATGATTTTACTGGCCCCAAATTGGCCTAGTCAATTTTGGTACTCAACACTGATGAATCTATCCCAGGAGCCTCCTTGGATTTTACCTCTGATACCAAATCTTTTGTCCCAACACCAGGGCCAGGTTCTGCACTCTCATATCAAAACTCTCAGCTTGGCAGCTTGGCGAATTCAGGGTCTATGATTATCCCTACCCTTCCCAAACAGGTCATGGATGTCATTTTAGAAGCCAGACGGCCTAGCACTAGAAAATCTTATGCAGGTAAATGGAAGAGATTTTGCACCTGGATGCATGCTCTGGATTCGAATCCTCTAATTCCTAATATCCCATTGATTTTACATTACCTGACAGACATGCTACATAAGGGTTTATCCTTCTCCTCCATAAAAATACATGCCTCAGCTATCTCTGCACATTACAATACAGATCCTCCAATCTTTTTGCATCCACTTCTGAAACAATTCTGAAACAATATCTCAGAGGAGCAAAGAATTTAAGGCCCCCTAGGACACCACCCATACCTGCCTGGGACCTCAACTGTGTTCTGGAAAAACTCACTCTGCCTCCTTTTGAGCCTGCTGCCACATTTGACATTAAGTATTTATCATGGAAGACAGCTATCCTACTGACTTTGACTTCAGCCAGGAGAGTCTCGGAGTTACAAGCTCTCATGGCTGTGGAACCTTATATTATTTTTCACCAAGATAGGGTGTCTTTAAGGACTAATCCAACTTTCATGCCTAAAGTGGTTTCCAAAGTGGCTTTAAATCAAACTATTCACCTGCCAACATTTTTCACTAATCCACAAAATAAGGGGGAAAGGATCTTGCATTCCTTGGATGTACACAGGCAACTACGTTTTTACCTGGACAGAACCAAGGATATCAGGAAAACGGAGCAACTGTTTGTTTCTTATGCAACAAATTATCAAGGCAAAGCTATTTCAAAACAGACCATTTCTAAATGGATTGCTCATGGAATCAGATTTTGTTACTCTCATCATGGAAAGCAAATCCCAGGAAAAATTAGAACTCACTCTATCAGAGCTGCTGCTATTTCAGCTGCCTTTCTCAGGGGAGTACCTACCAAAGATATTTTGGAAGCTGCAACTTTGAGTTCAGTGCATACTTTTTCTAAGCACTATAATACTTTTTCTAAGCACTATAATCTCCCTCTTTACTCTAAGTCTAGGGCAGGCTTTGCTTCTGCAGTCTTGCAGGGCCTTCTAGCCGCCCCTTCTACTCTATAACCACCACCCTTTATCTCAGCTTTGGGATTCAACCCTACAGAGATGACTGCAGCAGTGAAACACGATGAACATAGTACAGTTGTGTACACTTACCATAAATGTAGATGTTCGAGTGTCTTCACTGTTGCAGTCTGGGTTATCCACCCTCCTGTCCCCTCTTATACTTTCATTACTGTGGTTTCCTACTTCACCCTTCTTCTGAGGTGTATTTGCTACGGAGTATGGGGTTTGTTGTATGTTACATTTTTGTTTTACTATTAGCCTTCACTTTTGGGGCACCTGACATCTGGGGTAAGAAAAACTGGAGAACATGGCATCGACTGGCAGCTTTGTACTCCTGGCGCTCTGACGTCAGGGAGCATGACTGAACAGCCGACGCCGGACCCAGACTTTGGGATTCTGGCCGACCGAGGGCTGCCTGCCGGCAGGAAGAACCCTACAGTGATGACTGCAACAGTGAAGACACTCGAACATGTACATTTATGGTAAGTGTACACAACTGTTCTTTTTATACCCCTGACGAACTGACGTCATGGAAGAAGAGACAGCATCCGACGCAGGAATCTAAGATTCTGGTATTCAGGCTGGCTGAGGGCTACCTGCAGCCAGATAACCTAAATGTAATGACTGGAGCAGTGAATACACTCGAACATCTACATTTATGGTAAGTGTACACAACTGTACTTTTTAACATTCCACTATACTTCATTTGCAGGTGGAAAGGGTTTGTAACCATTGTGTTCTGCGTGTGTGATGTTATACAACTGCTACCAACAAGAAAACGGAGAAAATGCATTTATCACCTAAATGGTATCTGCTGTGTCTGTTACCCATTGAGTTATCTGCATGTCACCAGAGGTAAACCCACCATGACTATTAAGACTGAGTCAAGCTAAAGACCAAAATAGGAGTCTTATCTCAATAAAATGTCTTGTTCAAGAAAGACTATTTTAAGCAGCTTGGAAATGCAAGATATTGGGGTAGGACAGAGTGGCTGAATGGGCTGCATGATTGTTTTTGATGCCAGGGAAGTTCAGAAGGCTGGGGAATGTATCCCCTCACCTTGTGTTTGGCTTCATAAACCAGCAGTGATGTAATGCAGTATTAGTGGGAGGTGATGCATTTCTGAAGTTTTGTCCTTCATTTGAGATGTTAAACTGACCTCCCCCTAGTATTAACTGATATGTTAGGTGAGCGTTAAATAATCCATGACATTTGCTGAAAAGAGTAGGGGGCTTTTAATTCCATTACAGTTATAAATGAAAAAAATACAGCTTATGTACAATTAAATCTATTTCATGTGTCTGTTCTGTGAAGTAGAATGCAAGTTCATCACCTATTTTGCAAAAAGGAACATATTAACAGTTTCATCTCCTTAATACTACTTAAATCTCATTATTTAGTAAATATTCATAATATAGTTATAATCCCTGACTATTAAAGTCTTGTCCCAGTTGTCATTATACAGTAAAGTGTCATATCTTTATACCCATATTTTGAAGCTATACAACTTATACCTACATCATTTTCATGCATGTCTTTGTTTTTCCTGCAAAAGCCACATAAGTTAATGCCCTCTGACACTTCACTTTATATTTAATTTGTTTGTGTCTTTCAGCTTTTCCCGGTTAGGGGTCGCCACAGCGGAACTCCGGTCCGCTAATGATTGGTAGTGGATTTTTACGTACTGGGTTACCAGCCCTGACGCACAACCTTCAACGAATGCACGCCCCATTCACGTATGCCTCCACACAGAAGACGCTCTAGCTGAGTATCAAACGGGACACCGTCTTGCTATGAGGCAACAACGCTACCGCAGCGCCACCACCACAGTATCATTTTTATTCTCTTCTGCCCAAAAGAGCATATTGCTATTTCTTCCTCTCAGGTATTCCAGCTCTCTTCTAAAACCACTTTAACACATCTGTACTTATCTCATGCTTCTGCACATTTTTCTCTGAAATATTTTCCCACGTTATTCCATCTTTTATTTTTTTTTCTTTTAAAATGCAACCCATAGTGATGCCAAATACACTCCATGTCTGAATTATGTTAAGTCTACCTTCTTTTTGCTCTGTTTAGTATAACTATTAATTGGTTAAACCTTCTACCCCATACAGCTTTAAAAAAAAAAGCTTTCATATTTTCCATGCTTTCCAGTGAGCAGTATACACCTGCACTGTGGTTTGTTCCTGTTTGAGTTGCCTTAATCAATATTGTTTTTCTGTATAACATTTTGTAGCCAAAATGTAGATCTGAAGTAGGAGATTCATTTGTCTGCAACCTGTGGGTTATGGATCCGATATCGGATCCGAACCGGCATGGTTTTCCAGCTATGGATCCGAGCTCTCAGCTCCTCCCCTCACCCATAATGCCCTGCTCTCCCTACATGACCTCAGATCTAGTTTGCCGCGCTGGTGACCAGATTGGTTTCTGAGAGCTCTACAGCTAAGTGTTTATTCAGCTATTTTTAGTGTTAAAATTCAAAGTTTTTTCGACAGTTTTGTGTGAAAGTTTTGGTTTCCCTTATTGTAGCTTAAAGTTGTTTGGTTTTATTAACTTTTATAACTTTTAGTTTCCCTCCCCTCGCTGGTGCATAGTGTGTGTTTGGGCCTGTGTGTGTTTGGCTAGTTAGCTTTTACTTTTTAGTCTAGTTAAGTAAAAAGCTAGTGTTCTTAGGATGTCTGAACAACCTAAGGCTATTTTTTCGAAGTGCTCCGAGTGTGGCCATAAGCTTTCCCCTGCTGATGGCCACACTCGGTGCGTTCGATGCCTTGGGGTTGAACACCTCACTTCTGGATGTTCCATTTGTGCAGGGTTCAACCCCAGGGCATTGAAGGAGCGGAGGTCGAAGCTGGTCCTGGCGGGACTTTTGCCCCCGGACTCGGCTCCGGCTACCGCTCCTTTGGGGGGTACCGTGTCAACGGTTCCCTCCTCTCTGGCTCCCCCTCCTCCTCCTGGGACTCAACCTCCCTGTAGTGGTTTGGAGGAGAGGGAAGCAAGAAAGAAGGACCGGAGGGAGAAGCACCATAAGCGGCGGGCCGAGACCTCTCTTTCGGCCCCGCCTGCCAAGCGGGCTTCTCCTCCGGCCTCCTTGTCTGCTGGTTCTCCCCTTCCTCGGCTCCGGTCTCCTGTGTGCTTTTCACCGGGACCTGAGGAGGAGGAGACCCGATCTCCGTCGAGGCTATCGAGGAGGCACTCAAGGCCTACCTCGGTAGCCTCTTCGAGATCTACGTACAGTTTATCTGATGCTGATCTGGACCGGATGATGAGAAGGTTCATCCAGGCCCAGATGCAGATGGGAGTGCTCTTGCCTCTCCCTCTGGGGGGGAGCTCGACCCCCTTCTTTAAACCTATAGCTCCTTCTCCGACCCGCTACCCGGGTTCGGAGCAGTTGGAGCCGAGCAGCTTCGGAGCCGGGGGTGGGTCGGCGCCGATAGTACTGGGTACTTCGGATCCGACCCTGCCCTCGAGTGCTTCAGATCCGACCTCTCGGAGCCTGGATCCGAGCTTCGGATCTGGGGGGATCAGTGCTCCTTCGGCGCCATCCGTGTCGGAGCGCACTGCCCCCTCGGATCAGAGTGCTTCGGTGCCGGCTCCGATCCACTCTTCGGATCCTAGGGGGAGCCGATTATCGGATCCTTTGGTCGAGGTCGGCTCCCCCTCAGCTTTTGATGTAGTGGAGAGGGCCCTGTTGAGTGTTTCCGGACCCCCGGCACTTGCTTCGGCTCCGTCCCACGCTCCATCTGCACTGGGCCAGGCTTCCACCATCCGGCCTTTGGGTCAGCCCGCTCCTTTGCCCCAAGTTGTTCCTTTGGAACAGGTCACAGTTTGCGAGGAGTCCTCTGACAGCCCCCCCCCCGGAGGATGCCCCTCGCAAGCATACGTGCAAAAGGAGGCACATAAACTCCCCCGAGTCTCTCACTGAAGACACGGACTTGGAGGAAGGGGAAGGCTCCCCAAGATCACCCCCCGAGGATGTCTCCTTTGGAGACATCATGGAAATGCTTCGCATAAGGGGGGGGTGGTCTGCCCCCAAGTCTTCCTCGGACGAGTCCGTGTTCTTGGAGGCATTTGAGTCGGGCCCGTCTACCTCTTGGTGTCCCCTCCTGCCGACCCCCTGGTGGACCTGATTACCACCAGGGCGTGGAAGGAACCGGACACCGTGGAGCCAATTCCAAAAAGGCCTGACCGTATACTTAGTCCCCCGGCTGACCGTGCCCATTGGAGTAAGGGGCCTCCGGTAGATGCCATGTTGACGGCGGCAGCCACCAAGAGGGAACTTGCTCAGGAGAGTCCCTCAGTCCATCCCCCGAGCAAGGAGTCTCGGATGATGGACCGCTTGGGGAAGCGGATGTTTAGTTCAGCGACCTTTTCAGTAAGGGCGCTGAACTACCTGGCACATGTGATTAGGATGCAGCGTGATCTTGTCAAGGAATACGCTGCATCACCCCCAGAGTCCATGTCGGAGGAGGACAAATTGTTGCACTCCACCCGTATGGCCACTCTCAGGTCCGTGACTAATACCTCTATGCGGTTACTGTCCCATGCTATGGAAGGTGCCGCTAGAGCCGCAGGGGCAGGCCTAGTTACTAGACGTCAGGCCTGGTTCCGTCATTGCGATTTCACAGAGCCCTTCAAGGCATCATTTGCGAACGCTCCCTTCGATGGTTCTGCCCTCTTTGGCAAAACTGTTCGTGATACCTTGACCCAGAGCGAAAAGGACAGGAAGACGCTGTCTGCCGTCGGAATCCGCTTCTCTGTGCCCCAGAGGCCCTATTCTAGGAACCAAAAGGGCCAGAAGAAGATGTGATTCTGGAAGTCGCAGCAATCCCAACCCGCTCCGGACAACCAGTCCTTCCGTGGCAGAGGAGGACAGGGAGGACGCCGCCCCAGGAGCAGAGGGGCTACCAGGAACTTCGGGTCCAGAGAGCCCTTCTCTGAACGGCCCGCGCAGCAGCCCTGAAGGGTTGCCCAGCTGCTTCACTCTGGAGGCAGTCGGGGGACGTTTTTCGGAGCACCTGGCGGCATGGGAGTCCATAACATCAGACCGCTGGGTCCTCCGCATCATATCCAGAGGATACCGCATCCCATTCCATCACATTCCAAAATTGTAGTCTCTCCCCGACGTTCCACCCGGTCAGTGGGAGGCCGCTTTGGCAGAAATTGGCCATCTGCTAAAGAAAAGAGCCATCCAGCCCGTCCCCCCAGACCAGATCGGATTAGGGTTCTACTCCAGGTTCTTTTTAGTGCCAAAAAAGACGGGGGATCTAAGACCAATATTAGACCTTTCACTCTTGAACCTGGCAGTTCCCAAGGAGAAGTTCCGAATAGTCACATTGCAGTCTATTCTCCCCCTTCTGGGAGAAAATCACTGGATGTGCTCCATAGACCTCAAGGATGCGTACTACCATATACTAATGGACAGGCGCTCCAGGAGGTTTCTCCGCTTCCGGCTGGGAGCCAGTCACTACCAATTCCGGGTCCTTCCCTTTGGTCTCACCACAGCCCCCAGGGTGTTCACCAAGGTATTAGCAGTGGTAGCGGCCTACCTGAGGCTTCAGGGGGTGCAGGTCTTCCCTTACCTGGACGACTGGCTTCTCACCGCTCCAACAAGGCATCTACTGTTATTGGCGCGTGATTCCTTTCTCCATCTAGCTCCCCGCCTGGGCATCACAATAAATACAGAAAAATCCAACCTAGCTCCTACGCAGTTCATAGATTTTATAGGTGAAAGGTTAGACACGAGACGGTTAAGAGCCTTCCTCACTGCGGACAGAATTCAGAATCTGCAGCTCCAGGTGCGGGCCATTCTCCACACCAGCTCAGTTCCGGCGGAGTTGGTCCTGAGGGCTCTAGGGTCCATGGCAGCAGCGATAGCTCTTCTTCCTCTCGCCAGGTTCAATATGCGCATCCTTCAATGGACACTCCTAGTTCAGTGGTCTTATCTTGCTCTTCCTATGCATCATCCCATTGCGATCAGCAAGGCTTGCAAGCGGTCCCTCCTGTGGTGGCTCCACTCTCCGGATCTCCACGGAGGCCGCCCCTTTTGTGCTTCTCCCCCTCTCGCCACGGTGACCACGGACGCCTCCCGCCTCGGGTGGGTGGGGCATTTTGCAGGCCGGACGGTCCAAGGCATGTGGAACGATTCAGAGACCTTACTGCATATCAATGTTCTAGAGATGAGAGCAGTGCTCTTAGCGTTGCAAGCACTCCAGGCCTTTCTTCCCTTGGGAACTATTGCGATTCAGTCGGACAACATGTCTGTCGTCTGGTATATCAACAAACAGGGAGGAACCAGGTCTTACCCTCTTTGTCGAGAAACCATGAGAGTGTGCGAATGGGCAATCTCCACCAACCACTTTCTCATCGCAACGCATATTCCGGGTCGGTCCAACATCCTTGCGGACAAGCTCAGTCGCACCATTCTCTCCCCTTACGAGTGGTCTCTCAATGCTCAGGTAGCGAAACGCATCTTCGCACTGTGGGGAACTCCTTGTTGCGATCTTTTTGCGTCTCCCTCAAACACCAAGTGCGACAGTTTTTTCGCTCTAATACCTCCTTCCGGAGATACCCCAAGAGACGCTCTGGTGCATGCTTGGCCACCCGGTCTTCTTTATGCTTACCCCCCTTTGCCTCTGATGCTCCAAGTTCTTCAGAAAGCCTCTCGGTTGGGGTGCTGAATGATTCTCATTGCCCCATTCTGGCCTCGACAGATCTGGTTCCCTTTCCTAAGGTCTCATTCAGTGAATCCTCCTTGGATTCTAGATCCCATTCCGGATCTGATATCTCACCCATCCCACCTATCAACCCCGAATCTGGACAACCTGAAGCTGACTGCTTGGCTGCTCCAGTTCCACTCCTGATCAGGACTCCCGGTATTTCGTCTCCAGTTAAGGCCATCCTGGTGGCGGCTCATAAACCATCTACCAGGAAAGTTTACCGCAGTAAGTGGAAACGATTCTCCATTTGGGCGGAGCGGAAGGTCTAGACCCCTTCACAGTCCCCCTTCCTCTGGTGCTTGACTTTCTAACCACTCTTTTTAATGACGGTGCCAGCAGTTCCACGGTCAAAGTGCAACTTGCGGCAATTTCTCACTATCATATTGGTCAAGACTCCAGTCCACTGATGTCTGCCAAATTGTGTAAGATCTTCCTAAAAGGTACCTTTCTCCTCAGGCCCCCTGTAAAGCAAGTGGTTCCTCCTTGGGACCTTTCTTTGGTCCTTCAGGCCTTGACCGCTCCCCCGTTCGAACCTGCGGCTACGGTAGATCTGAAATTTTTGTCTTTCAAGACGGCCTTTTTAGTAGCCATTACCTCGGCCAAGAGAGTTTCAGAACTTCAAGCCTTATCCGTCAAGCCTCCTTACTTGGTCTTTCATCCGGACCGTGTATACCTCAGGACCAACCCGTCCTTTCTTCCTAAGGTAGCTTCTGAAGCAAATATTAATCAGTCCATTAACCTCCCTGTTTTCTTTCCTAAATATCAAAACAAAGGTAAATACAAGCTACACTCCTTAGATGTTCACAGGCAACTTAGATTTTATCTAAACAGGACAGCTGATCATAGGCAATCCGACCAGTTGTTTATTTCCTTTGCTAAATTTAATTTGGGTAAACCAATTTCCAAAGTCTCCTTATCACGCTGGATTTCGCAGTGCATCTTATTGGCTTATCAAGCTTCTGGAAGGCCCGCACCGGAGGGAGTACATGCCCATTCAACCCGGTCAGTTTCTACTTCAGCGGCCTTTAAAGCTAGGATTCCTCTGGATGATATTTGTTCAGCAGCCACTTGGGCTTCATCTCATACCTTTATCTCCCACTACAAGTTGGATATTACATGTAGAGGTAGAGCATCCCTTGGCTCCGCGGTGCTCCGGAATATCCTTCCATGATGGCCGCCCAAGATTCAGGTAGCTGGGGACTCTGTCCCACAGGTTGCAGACAAATGAATCTCCTACTTCAGATTTAGAAGTTATGTACTCACCATAACGTTCCATCTGAGTAGGTGTATTCATTTGTCTGCAACCATCCCCTCCTATCCCCTGGCCTTGTCAGTTTCCTGCATATTATGTGTTACCCTTTTTAGGGTATTTCTATTGTTGGCAAACTCGATCTGAGGTCATGTAGGGAGAGCAGGACATTATGGGTGAGGGGAGGAGCTGAGAGCTCGGATCCATAGCTGGAAAACCATGCCGGTTCGGATCCGATATCGGATCCATAACCCACAGGTTGCAGACAAATGAATACACCTACTCAGATGAAACGTTATGGTGAGTACATAACTTCTAATTTCCTTCATTTATTTAACAATCTACTGCATTTATCACATCAGCGTTTGACTCTGAAATGCTTTTCCTGATGTTGAAACGTTGTTTCCATGTACTTCTGTGTCTTTTTCATTACATTTTCCCAAAATACTTTGCTTTTTACTTTAATTTCTAATTCAAATTTGTATCGCCCCATGCAGTTTAACTTCTTTTTTCCCTTTCATTTTTAAATTAATCTGTATATCATCCTCAAATACTCAATTCTCCATATGTTTTCTGTTCATCATTTTTATATAAAACCTTGCTTTTTTTTCATTATTATCATTAGTGCAACAAGAAAAAAAAAAGGATTTTAGGAGCATTCCCTGTTTTATCTATCTCTTAACTGAACACTTACCCAAAAAAAAAAACATTGTTCTTGCACTAGACCATCTGTCTATTTGTGAATCTGTTGAGCAGAATTCAGTTTGCCTTTTCACATCTAGTCTTTTTAGTTTCTCAGTCATGACTGAGTGCATTATTTAAATTTACATTTATAATTTTAATTGTCTTTGTTCTTCATACTATCAACATAAACTGGCCTTCCTTCTCTAAACACTCCAGGATACTATGTTCCATTCACTCCTCTCTCTCCCTTACCCATATCCGAACTCACAGATAGCCTTTTTTAATTGTATCCTGTAAACGAATTAAAAAAAAAAAAAAACTAAAACCCTTTAATGCAATATAAAATGACAAAATGAACTCCTTTTTAATTTTAATGCTATTTATATTGGAGAGAATATATATCCTTTATCTTGCCCCTCCACCTTTTTCTGACTCTGTCCTGTGAAAATCTATCCTCTGACCTTTTTAATTTCCTTTTTTTTCTTTTTCTATTGTAGTATTTTCACTCTACTTGTAAAACTGTCAACATGGTCTACTCGTAGATGCAGGTTTTATTTACTTTATTTTACATTTGGTAAATGGGAAAGTCGGACTGGACACAGGTCCTTTTTCAGAGGAGGCTCAGGGAGAAAAGCTCCACATAGAAGATGATACAGTAAGCGATACAAAATACAATGAAATTACAATTTGAACAAAAAATATGCAAAATAACAACATACAACTTGCAATGTACAGTATAGCAATACAGAAAGCGTAACAGTTAATCTACTTGATGAAAGGTTCAGGTTACAGTATATACAGAAAAATGCGGTTTGAGAGTTATATAATTTTCGGTCAGAGATGACCCATGTCAGCACAATACATAGACTTATCTGTAAAGGGCAAGATAAAGACCTGTGTAGTTTTCCATACTAAATGTTATACACTGGAAATTCTTAGGCTTGTTGATATATAGGTTTACAGAATGAACAAGGAGTTTAGAAATCAGAAAGATACATCTTTCCTGTTCTGTACAAGTTTCTTTACTTTGATTTCAAACGTTTCTTGCTCTACTATGTGATCCTGGCTCCCTTCTTGTTATCCTGCTTTTTTTCTCTTTGTTGTTCCTATTACTCTCTCTTTCCATTTCATACATGTTATTTCATTCTTAACCAAGCCACAAATGGCCTTCTCACTGACACATTGTGCATTTAGGAACACATTGCCTTCTGAAATGCCTTTCACATTACACAGTGAGCATGGTTTTCGGTACAACCTTTCACAAAGTTGTTTTCAACATTGCATATATAACATGTTTTAGGTTATCCTTTGTACTTTACCAGTTCCCAACATCCTTTAGCAAAAAAAGGCATTGTATGTTGTAGCTTTTCACAATTGGTTTTCAGTTCAGCCTTCACTTGTGTCCCCCCTTTTTTTTTTTAATCTGATGTCCTATTTAACAATAACTTTAAATGTTTATCTCTTATATTATTTAGAGCTTTTTCGTTTAAAATTTTATATAAAGTTCTCCTTTACTCACAAAAGGTTCCTGCCATGGATTTGCATTCTTTCTTGTGATACAATATCACAAATCCTTTCCAGTTTAAAATGAAACTTCATAACACTATTTTTTATGTATTTGTCTATTGGTTTGTTAAGAGTGCATGGATTGGTACAGGAAATTTCAGCCTTAACCTGGGCCATCTGGCAAATACACATAGAATCAAATTACAGATTTAAAAGAGAAACATGTACATAGAAAACATGTTAACAATAAGCAAATGTAACTAGTAATAAAAATATGCTTGAAGGGAACATTGAAAAGATGTACAGTGTAATTAGGAGTGAATTGGCAATAACATTGGTGATGCATAGAGTTATGTAAAATATGTGAATGGAGTGGTGTTATAGGTTTACTATCAAAACGGTGAAACTCCAAACATTTGGTGTTATAGGTTTACTATCAAAACGTTGAAACTCCAAACATTTTTTTACAAATTATCGAATTATTTATCTGAATTTGGTAATACCAAATTACCAAAATGTCGGAAATGGTAACCAATGACAGTCGACATTTGAACATCGAAACTTCCAGTGTTGAAAGTCCATGTTACCATTAATGTTTTTGCAGGGGAGTTGCACCCCCAATACCCCATGCATATGATATATGCCAACTCTGAGATTGCACTACAGTGAGGAAATGGGAAAATTTCCCGATCCGCACTGTGCCGCGATTGCAACTTAAAATGTCGACTTAATATTAGCAAATGTGTACTCACTATCACCAATATGAATTTGGATATTTTCAGTTCGACATTACGAACATTGGTAGAACACACATTCAACCAATCCATATTCAATGAACCGCCATTCCACATTTTGATAGTAAACCAGTATTATATCATGGTGTTTAACAGTACTGAATTATCACTTGCAGACATTGTATTTATGTGCTTAAATTATCCTTTGCCAACAAAGCAGTTACATTTAAATATAATGATTTTTTTCTTAAATTCTATATAGTATCTATTGAAATGGAGCTGTAGGTAAACTGTTTCAGGAAGCATTATAGCCCTGTAGTGTAATATTCAAACTCAAAAGATTTCAGTATTTTGTTAAATTAGAAAAAAGCAAAAGTATGTTTTGGGGATTGTGTTTTTTTTTTTTTTTTTTTTTTTTTTTTTTTCAAAATGAATGTATTTTTCTGTTTAACTTAAATGTTTGTTTGAAGGTAGTTACTGTTTTGGCTAACCAGAGATTCCACTCCATTAATTGCTGATTTGATAACCTGTTTAATTCAAGTTCACACACGTTTTGGAGTATGCCTCCTCTCAAATGCCATCCCTCTTTCACCGCACAGGAAGTTGAGTTCCCAGTTGCCTTCCAACAAAGAGGAGGGAGAGTTTCTTGATGTTTTGGCTAGCCTCCCCCTCACCCCCCACACATCTGTATAAGTAATGCCTTGGGTTTCTCTTGAAAATTGGTGACAGACTTAGCGGGGATAACCGAAAGTAAAATGAAATAAAGTGTAGTTAGGAGAACATAGTGTAGAACAGTAATGTTAAAAAGTGGCTTTTAGAATTAAAAAGGGAGGAAATTTAAAGTGAAAATAATATAGTTTTAATTGTGCATGAGCTATGATTGTGTAACAATGGCTGGTGGTGTACGTGGGAAAATCAAACCTGAAGAGATAGGACTAGCACAGGAACACAATGTTTACATTATTGTTTGTATCACCAACCATTAGAATTAATGAACTGTAAGTGTGCTAGTGGGAGACTTGGACTGATAAATCTATAACAGATTTCCTAACTCCAAGAAGGACGTAGCATTGCTTCATTAGTGAGAAGAGGGGTGTAAACAGATATTTTATAGTTGAGGTTTCAAGGGGAGATGTAACATGCAGAAAGGTAGTAGAATGGATGTCCTTCATGGATGCATCTGCAGTCATAACAACTGGGTTGTCCTGTCGTCAGGCAGCCCTTCAGTCGGCCGGATTCCAAAGTCCGGGTCCGGCTTCGGCTGATGTCGCACTTCACCCGACGTCATCTCTGTTGGTCTTCGGGTATAAAAGCATCAGCCGACGCCATTTTCCTCAGTCTTTCTTGCCGCGTGGCGCCCGAAGCAGAAGCTGTTCGCAAGTGCCGGTCGGTCGGATCCAGAGGTTACTTCTACCGAATTCTACTCAAGACTTCTAAAGCTAAGTACCCGCTGGGGACTCTTTCTTGCCTCAGCCGATGTCAGAAAAAGTTAATAATTGTTTAACCTGTGGCAAACAAATACCTCATAAAGATTTCCACTCTTATTGTCTGCCTTGTTTAGGCCCAGCCCACGACGTAGCAGCCTGTTCGCCTGTGCTTCTTTCAACCGACGAACGCTTAGGCGCCGGTCGGAGTTAGCAGAACAGATTTTCGGTACTGATTATGTGTACATTAAGCCGTCGGTTCCTCCGACTACCCAATCTGCCAAAAACGCAAAGATAAAGACCGACACCGCGGTCCGCGGTTTCGCCGAAACCATGGTTAAGCAAATCATGAGTGTCTCGGTTTCGCCGAAACCGAGAAAACTGATCAAAGTACAGCTGAACCTATCTCTACAACTGTGGCCCCTGCTACCACTCTTGAATCGGCCTCAGAAATTTTATCCACTACGGTGGTTGCCACTGACTTATCAGACACCATTCCCTTGGATGTCTCTACCCCAGCACGTGGTGCTGCTAGGCCTCCAGCAGCCATGTCCATTAAGGCCTTCGCCAGGGCTAAAGCAGCCAAGACTACTAAGACAGTGCCTGTTAAACTCCCCACAACCAGGCCCTCTTCTAGTTCTCAAATGCTTACTTTGGCAGAAGATTTAATTTCATTAATTAGAGGATCTCAATCTCACCCAGACAGGGCCTCTCAGCCCCCAGAGAAGAGACCTAGGGCTGAGCCCCTGAGCCAGTGTCCTCTGATTATTCTGCTGACTTAATCAGACATAACTGACCAGCCAGAGGCGCCTTTCTCCAATTTTGAAGATTCTGATGCTGAAGAATCCATTCCAGCTGCTTCCCCACCAGAAGAATTCTCCTTTGGGGAAACCTTACATGCCATGCGAGAGCAGTTCCAATGGCAGCAACAGGATTTTTCAGACTCTAGAAAAGACTTAGGACCTTTCTGCACCTCCCACAGCACAGGCCCTTAGCTATACCTCCTGTGCTCTGTGGTGGATGATGCTTTCAATGATGTCTGCTCCGCTCCAGATTCTTTACCCCCAGCCCCTGCCAAACCAGACAGATTTTACAGGGTGCCAGATACTCATCACCACCTTTACAAGGCCCCACTTGCAGACCCGAAACTATATCCCAGGGTCCCAAGGCAGTAGCCGACCATAGCTAAAACCCTATTCCTTCTGAAAGGGAAGCAAGGTCATTAGACAGATGGGGTAAAAAGGTCTACACTTCAGCTACTCTCTCAGCTAGAGCTTTAAACTGTCAGTTTCACATGATACAATACCAAGAGTTTATGCTTGATCAGTTAACTAAAAACTAACCACTGATGAATCTCTTGATAAGAAATATGTATTAGAAATGGTAAATAACATACAACAGGTTAGCAACCATTCCTTAAAATGTGGCTATGATGCACTGGAGGCTTCATTTAGATCAGCCATGACTGGCACAGTGATAAGAAGGCATGCATGGCTAAAGGAGCAAGCTTTACCGGATCATGTTAAAGCTAAGTTGCTAGATGCTCCTATGGATAAGACAAGTTTGTTTGGTACACCTGCCCAGCAGGTTATGAAGAAAATGGAAGAAAAGGCAAAATCTGTTCAAACGGTTAAAGATTTCTTGTAGGTTCAACCCCCCAAGGTTTAGCAGGAACTGGCCTGCCAAAAATTGGTCCTTTCCTGACTCCACAAAATTTCAAAGGGGCAGGAATAGACGCTCCAGAGGCAAAACCAAACCAGAGGAGGTGCCTACAGAGGACGACAGTGGCAAGGTAACAACAGAGGCACAGACACAACCACTGCCACTACATCAGCACAACCACAGTGACTTAACCCTAAATCCGCCTACCAGGGAACAAATAGCAGCTCCTCTAGGCGGAAAGTTAACCTTATTTTCAAAGAACTGGCACTACATAACAAAAGACAAGTGGATTTTACAAACCATAGATCAAGGTTACCGGTTTCACTTCCACACTTTACCAGTCAAAAGAGGAATGCCAAATCTACCTCCAAATCAAAAAAGACTGGCACTACAACAGATAATGGAGTTAGCAAACATGAGAGCTGTGGAAAGGGTGCCAACAGCAGAGCAAGGAAAGGGTTCTACTCCAGACTATTCCTAGTTCCAAGAAAGGAAAAAAGTTGGAGACCAATTCTCGACCTGTCCACCTTAAATACATACATCATTGTCCCAAAATTCAAAATGCTGACCCTACAGCAACTTCTTCCCATGCTGGGCAAGGAGTCTTGGCTGGTAACTCTAGATCTCAAGGAGGCATACCAGCACGTCCCCATTCGACCAATCTGCAGAAGATACCTCAGATTTCTTGCAGGATCAGAGCACTATCAATTCTCAGCATTGCCCTTTGGCTTATCTACTGCCCAGAGTATTCACAAAATGCCTGGCATCAGTAATCGCCCATTGCAGACTACAGGAATACAAATTTACCGATACCTGGACGACTGCCTGCTACAAAGGGACAACAAAAGCAAGCTGACAACAGATTTACAAAGGGTCATTTACTTGCTACAAGCACTGGGATACACAGTCAATTTACAAAAGTCAAGGCTGATACCATCCCAAACAAGGACATTCTTGGGCTGAATTGGACACAGTAAAACAAATGGCATTCCTGACTACAGAAAACAAAAAGAACTCCCTCTTTACTTCTTGGCACTAACAAAACTGAACAAGTTAACAGCAAGAAAAGTACTGCAGGCCTTGGGCTTCATGGCATCATGCATAATCTTGGTCCCATTTGCCAGACTACATATGAGAAAACTACAGTGGTACCTAAAGAATTTATGGTCCCAACACAGACACAGCCTAGAAACAGAAATCCCACTAATTCCATGCTTAAAGCAGGAGTTCCTATGGTGGGCTCAGGCATGTCAGTCAAACCCAGGCCTACCCTTTCGCAGATGTCAAGCAAGCCAGACCATCACAACAGACGCTTCAGACCTAGGATGGGGGCCCACATGCTGGACAAATGCGTGCAAGGATTGTGGACACAGGATCAACTTCACCTGCACATCAACCTAAAAGAAATGCTGGCAGTAAAACTGGCAATCCAAAAGTTCAAACCATTTCTCCAAGAGGGCCAGTTGATGATAAGGACAGACAACACCACAGTCATGTGGTACATCAACAAACAGGGAGGCACTCATTCATACCCCCTATGCAGAATGACTTTGGAGCTGTGGACCCTAGCACTCAGCTACAACATCCAGTTACAGGCAATATTTGTACCGGGAAAAGAAAATACTCTAGCAGACATATTAAGCAGAACCACATCGGATGCCCACGAATGGAAGCTGCACCCGGACATCTTCAAGACCATCTCCAAGAAATGGGGAATGCCTCAGATAGATCTATTCGCATCACCTCTCAATCACCAGCTCAAAAAGTTCTGCACAAGGACATTCCACCCACTAGCATGGAAAGTGGATTCGCTCTCCTTCAGCTGGAAAGGCCTAACAGCATATGCATTCCCACCTCTTCCCTTGATACACAAAGTACTACTAAAAATCAAGGAAGAACGTCCAAGGATAATCCTGATAGCTCCAAACTGGCCAAGACAACACTGGTACCCACTGCTGAGGAGCATGTCTCGAACAATATGTGGCCAATACCCTGATGCCTTTGATGTTAACTCAGAACAACTACAGCATCATACATCCAAACCTAAAAACGTTGCAACTGACTGCATGGAACATCACATAGCAGCAGCTAATCCAGAACTTTCCCAAAGAGTTAAAGACATTATTCTTGAAGCACGCAGACCTTCAACAAGAAGGAACTATGCTGGAAAATGGAAAAGGTTTGTCATTTGGAGTACGGAAAGAGGAAAAGATGTGTCAAACATAGATATGCCTAACATTCTGGAGTATCTGGCGAACTTCTTCATTCAGGCCTGTCCTACTCCTCCATCAAGATACATGCATCAGCTATTTCAGCAGAATACAGCTTTGATCCACCTGTTTTTCGCACCCTTTGCTCAGGCAGTTCCTCAGAGGAATCAAGAATGTAAAACCTCCAAGGAAACCACCATTACCAGCTTGGGACTTAAACTTTGTGCTAGAAAAGTTGACACTATCACCCTTTGAACCAGCAGCAACAGCAGACCTACAACACCTGTCATGGAAAACTGCTTTCCTACTGGCAATTACTTCAGCAAGGAGGGTTTCAGAACTACAGGCCTTAATGGCAGTGCAACCCTTCCTAATCTTCCACCAAGATAGAGTGTCCATGAGGACTAATCCTACATTTATGCCTAAGGTGGTATCCAGAGTGTCTTTAAACCAGGCAATCCACCTACCTACCTTCTTTCCCAACCCACAAAACAGAGGGAAAGAATACTGCATACCTTGGATGTACATAGACAGCTACGCTACTACTTGGACAGAACAAAAATAGCAGAAAGACTGACCAACTTTTTGTAGCCTATGCAACAGGAAGGGAAGGAAAAGCTATTTCCAAACAGACAATCTCCAAATGGATAGGAAATTGCATACGATTCTGTTACTCCTTCCATGGAAAACCAATTCCACAGAACATAAGACCTCATTCTACAAGGGCAACAGCCACTACCACAGCCTTCTTACGAGGAGTGGCAACCAAAGACATTATTGAGGCGGCTACTTGGACCTCCGTGCATACATTTGCCAAGCATTATAATTTGCCTCTATATTCCAGATCCCGAGCAGGGTTTGCCACTGCTGTACTGCAAGGGATCCTAAACACACCATAATCTACTTTTATCCTCCTCCCTAGTTGGCTATGGTATTCTACCCAGTTGTTATGACTGCAGATGCATCCATGAAGGACATAGTACAGTTTTGTACCTACCATAAATGTAGATGTCCGAACTGGATAGCATCTGCAGTCAGGATTACCCTCCCTCCTTCCCTCTGTGGTACTCCTAGGGTGTTTACCCTCCTAATAGCTAGCTGGTGGGGGAGTCTTTATGGTGTATTTGTTTGTATATATGTACATACATGCTTATTTTTGTGTTTACCTCTATCTTTTTGGAAACATTGGCATCTATCCAAATTTTAGCCTTCAAGAGGGCTACTGGCATCTGGGGCAAGAAACACTGAGGAAAATGGCGTCGGCTGATGCTTTTATACCCGAAGACCAACAGAGATGACGTCGGGTGAAGTGCGACATCAGCCGAAGCCGGACCCGGACTTTGGAATCCGGCCGACTGAAGGGCTGCCTGACGACAGGACAACCCAGTTGTTATGACTGCAGATGCTATCCAGTTCGGACATCTACATTTATGGTAGGTACAAAACTGTACTTTTTCAGTGTTAGTGTCAAAAGCATTGGAATCAAGCTGAGTCCACCTTAGGCTGTTTTTACTTGATGAAAGGGTGACACTGCATTTTAGCCATTGGCAGTAGGAAGTAGGGGTGCATCATATTTGGGGTACAGTGTGCTAAGTAGGGCAGAGTATGTCGGAGTGGAAGAAGAATTCAGTATAGAAAATAATGAAGATGACAAGGGTTGAACAGGAATAATCTGTCCTGATGCTTTGGCATAATGGACAAGCTTCTATATGTGACTGGTTGTCATAGTTTGAAGAAGAGGACAAATAGGCATGTCAAAAAGAAAATAGCAGTTGAATTTGTTTTGCTTTTAGCAAACTGAAAATACTTATTTTAGTAACTGAAAAGGGGAGAGAACTTGTTGATTTCCTCACAGAGGCACACTTAGAACAGACTGTTAGTTTCAGTAAGGAAAGACATTATGCTATTTTTTTTTTTTTTGCTGACCACTTAAGGGGTAGAAATCACGTATTCATTTGGGTAATAATATCCCCGTCACATGAATTTTTTTTTTTTTTTTTTTTACACACTCTGCCTCCACTGTTTGTTGACCGTTAGCCTCCTCTCTGCCATTTTGCTTATTTGTTTCACATCACTGGGACAAGGACTGACGGGATGGTCCATTATTTATATAGCCATTAGGGCTGATTCAGGTTTTTTTTCTTTTAACCCTACCTTGCTCCCATACATGCTTGGCCTGAAGAGCTGAAATGGGATGTGCAATATGCTGTCTATGATAGTTCTCCCTTCTGCAAGGGATGTTTCTAGCAAGCAACCCCAACCCCTTAATCATTTCCCCATGTGCTCCCTTTGCCTTCCCTCCCAAAACATATCTTCCAAGTAATATCTTTCTTCCCCATCACACCTCCAGCATTTGCCATGTACCTGAGGAAAATTTCTTTGGAGTCTGCTGTGGGTATAAAAATACCCATGCAAACACTTTTTCAAGCAAAAATCCCAAATTTTCTAGACTTTTTGGATATATGGGAGCCTTGCATATACCATCCCATGGTTTCCTTTTGAATTGTTTATCCAGTCTCTCTTCCTGAGCTTTTCTAACCTTCTCTAATTGATTCCAATAGTTAGCATGCATTATTTTATATGCCCTACTAATTATCCCTTTTTTAACAGCAATTTCTGTTCTAGATTCAACTAAAAACTCTAGCAAAGCAGGTCTTTCACTTAGGATTCCCCTGCCCCTTTCTCTTTGCCTGTACTTTGATATCAGTCCCTGATAGTGAAGGCAGTATATAGCCCGCAGTTGGTGTCTTCTTTGCATCTTCCCATTCTGTTACTTTTTCCTCTCTAGTTATTTGCTCCCAGTACCTTGTTTCCTTTGCCAGTTTTCTCCAGGAAATTCCAGCCCCCTCTTGCCTATTCTCTGTACCCCTAATCACAGTCATCCCTACTGACAAAATCTCCTTTCTCCATTCTCATGTTGGCTTAGTTCTTAGAATACTTGATGCTACTTTATGAATGTAAAATTCTGTATAGCTGTTATTCTCCTTAAGAATCTGCATCCAGAATCCCATTGTCTGGTTATTTCTTGAATTTCCCCGTTTCATCATCATCATCATCATCATCATCATCCTTTTCCACTTGAATTATAGCTTTCTGCTTGTGTTACATATACGACACCTAACTGTGTAGCTCAAAAAATATTCCTTTAAATCGGGTAATCCTAAACCACCTTGTTCTGTTGGATCAACTTATCCCACTTGACCCTTGCCCTGTTCCCCTCCCAGATAAATTCCTTCAACTCCTTGTTAATTATTATTCACAACTTCTCCACTGGTTGATAAAAATATGCCTGACCTGTATATAAAACTTAAGGGAATAAAAACATTTTTACTGCTTTTATCTTGCTATCCATATCTGTAAACAAGAGCTTCCAGTTTCTAAGTTTTTGTATTATCTTTGTTTAGTCTCTTCCCACAGATCCTAAATTGCCATAATGGAATCCTTTTCAGTCAGTACTCCTATACATATATATACTTCAATCTGATGTCGTCCTTTTCATTCTTCCTCAACCCATGGGGTTTGGATCTGATCTAGAGTTCGGATTCAGCTCTCGAGCTCCTCTCTCTACTCATAATGCACCATTCCATCCCTATTACCTTAGATCTTGTTTGCCACCATCGTGAACAGACTCGGATTCCTCTCTCGAGTTTTCAAACTGATATTTTGTGAGTTTTGTAGAATTTTTCTTCTTTTTCTTGAATGATATTTCTCTTTACCTTTAACTTTAGTATCCTCCCACTTAGTATTTTGACAAGTCATTAGAAGATTCTTTTGCTATCCATACTATTCAATATAGTATTTCTCCTTACCATTGCTGGTATTTTTCTCTGATATTTACCCTTTTTTCTTTAGTTACTAAGGTACTTATATATTCTACCATTGTTGGTAGGTAAACTCTTTACTGTTTTCCTGTTTTCTTTTTCTTCTCGGGGAAAAAAAAAATTACTTTGAGTTGATACTTTGTTGTATTTAACCATGTCAGATAAGCTGACCAGTTTTAAAAAATCCATTTCTTGTGGGCACAGTATCCCCAATTTGGATGCCCACAAGGTATGAATGTACTGCCTTTGTGCTGGGCACTCTGACAATGCATGTCAAATTCATTCTACTTTTAATCCAAGGGCCTTGGCAGATAGGCAAAACTTATTTTGAAAGATCTGTTAACAGATACTAATACTACTTCTGGGGCTCCCCCCCCCCAAAAAAAAATCTATTAAGTCTGGTCCATTGGAATATAAGAAATGCTCTCCTTCAAAGTCCCCAAGGTCTTTGTCAGAGCCTTCTGCAAAAACAAGAACAATTTTGGGTCCAACATAGTCAGATCCAAAGATCCGAAACCCTTGGATGTAAAGGCTTCGGCTCCTGCTGTTATCTCAGCATCCTTTACAACACCACCTTCAGATCCAAAGCCTGGTACATCCCACAGGAGTCTGACTCTAGAATTTCATATTAAACCCATATTGCCCACCTTGCCTGCTCAGTTGTTTTAGACTCCCAAGAAACACTTCAGGCCCCCATCCACAACTTCTAGGTCCTCCAGAAGTTTATCGGAAGCAGATGTGGATAGGATGATGCAAACATTTCTCAGAGCTCAGATCCAGATGGGGTCTTACCAGCTCTGTCCTCTGTCGGATCAGTGAGTATGCCTACAATACCCATGACCATTCTATCTCCTTCTCCGATCCATCCAGTAGTTTCGAAGTCCCAGGATCCAAAATCCCCAAGAGGTGTAGTATTGGATACAAAGAAAGCTTCTTCTTTGACTCTTGACTATATCCTCGACTAGATGTCCTTCTAGTCCAGTGTTGCAGTAGTCTACATGTGGGTTTACCATTCATCCATTCACGTATGTCTGGCTGGTATTCCAAAGTTTTTCAGTCCCTTAGAGTGCGTCAGGCATCTGACATGGCAGCAGAACGTGGTCCATAAAAGTGACATCCATATGAACCAGCCCTCAGAACTTTTCAGCTGCCAGTCGTATGCCAGGTGTTCCTGCTACCCATATAAGTCCCCATTGTGGAACCTTTCAGTCCTCCTTTATTTTAATTATAGTCTGTTCATGTCATCCGGAAGGGGCAAGTGTAAGTGTGGCCGGCAGATTCCCCACAAGGACACTCGCGATCAGTGCTTTTTTTGTCTGGGCAAAGAACATGACCACAAGTCCTGCCCAATCAGTCCAATGTTCGTCCCCAAGACCCTTCATCACCAATTGCAGGCTCTAAACCTTTATCTTGAGAACCAACGGTTAAAGCAGCTTGTGGTTAAGGAAGGCGCTTCTGTCGCCCCTGTAGAATCGCTGAATAGGCCCAAGTCCATGCAGCCTACCTCTTCAACTGTGCCTCTAGTGACCGTACCTCATCCTGTGGCCAACATCGGCCTGGCAGAGGAATCTGCTTCTGCCGTACAAGATAAAGTGGGTACTTATGATGAAGCCGTACAATCTCGAGCGGATGGCACATCCGTAGAGGTACTACAGGCATCTACTCCAGACGCCTGGGGGAATCAGATCTCTCAGTGGGCCCGTCGGATTCCACCGATCCCATCCACGCCTCTGACCCAAGGTCTTCTCCTACCCAGACACCAGCTAGGCCTGTAAAGAAAAAAATAAAAGACAAAACATATTTCTCTACCACCTGTAAGCGCGCCCAATTGGCAAGCCTTCAGCCAGAGTCTCTTCAATGCCTTTATGGCCATATGCCTGACTTCATTAGGAAGCCCTACCATTGTCCCTCCACTCCCGAGCCCTAGGCCTTTGACCTCAGACACTACCAGGAGAGACGAAGGGAAACTTTCAGACTCCTCCTCAGAGGACTCCCTCTCCTACACTTCTCAGATCTCCTGTCCACTGGACTATGGCTCCCTTGAAGAAGAATCTATTGACCCTGACTCCCAGCAGAGGATTTAACCTTCGGAGAGACTATTAGTAAAATGAAAGACCACTTCATGACTGAAGTACAGAAAAGGTTCTATGACCTCATACAGATTCATACAGATGGACACTCCCAGCCCTTCAGCTGTGCCTCCTATTCTGCCGGCCTTTCTGGATGCCTTTTCTGCAGCATCCCTCAACCCTGACTTACAACCACCAGCCCTATGCAGGGCTGTTAGAATGTACAAAGTCCCAGAAACAGAGAAGTTTCTGATAAAGTGCCCTCCAGCTGAGCCTGCCACTATTTCCATCTCCACTGATAGGGCTTCTAAACTGTTATCCACTACTACTATCCTCTCAGCTGACAAGGACAGCAAGACAATGGAGCGTCTGTGCAAGAAGATTTACACTTCTGCCACTCTGGCTTAAAGGGCCACCAACTACCAAACTCACATGGCCAAATATTCCTTAGCCCTGCTGGAAAAAGCATCCAAGGATTTGGCTGACATCCCAGATTGTGCAGCCAAAGCCTCCCTGTCCTCCCTCCTAGCTCTCACCTCTCAGGTGAACAGACACTCCATAAGGTGTAATTATGATGCAGCTGAAGCATCAGCTTCTGTCTTAAGGAGATATTCTTGGCTACTCCTTCAGCCTCTCCCTGACGATTTCAGGGCTAAACTGACTGATGCCCCCTTAGATCACTCTGCCTTATTTGGCTCTAAGGTAGCTGACCTCTTCAAGTTGCTACAACAAAAAGGCAAGGAAATGCAATACCTAAAACACCTGCTAGTCTCACACATTCCTAAGCTCCACAGGAACTACCCTGCCAAGACTCAATTCATAAGAAAACAGTCTCAATCTGTGGCCCCCAGTAGGACCAGGAGATCTCCTAGAAAGCAGCCCCCTCCTGCTAGAGCTTCTCCAGCCCCCAGCCAGAGGCCTCCATTTCAAGATAGGGCAGGTAGTGTCCGACTACCTGCCAGTCTTACCACCCCCCACCTCTGTCTACCCGCCTCTCTCACTGTCTTCCTGTGTGGTCCCAAATCATCTCAGACATATTGGTCCTTTCCCTCATTCAAAATGGCTACTACGTGTCCTGGATCTACTCTCCTGTACGAAAAGGCATTCCTCAGCTACCCACCAGTCAGCTTCACCTTCTGCAGCCTGTATTGCAAGCACTGCTGACTCAAGACACAGTAGAACCAGTGCATCTGGAAGGAAAAGGAAGGGGTTTTTACTCAAGAATTTTTCTGGTACCAAGGAAGGAAGGACCGTGGAGACCTATACTAGATCTCTCGCTTCTCAACCCTTTCCTAAAGGTCCCCACCTTCAGAATGCTCACTCTCCCCAACCTCTTCCACCTGCTCCTGCCCCAAGGGTTCTTGGGAACCCCAGACATAAAGGATGCTTATTTGCACATCCCAGTAAACTCCACATTCAGGAAATACCTGAGATTTTTAGAGGGCTTATCCCACTTTCAATTTTATGCCTTGCCCTTTGGGCTTTCTGCTGCACCCAGGGTTTTCACAAAATGTCTGGTTCCAGTCATTGGCTACTGCAGGACACAGGGAATCCAAATTTTCCCCTACTTGGACGACCTGCTGATTCAGGCAGACAATCAAAAGACCTTAGCTCTTCATACTCAGTTTCTTCTGACCCTATTGCAGTTTCTAGGATTTCAGATAAATTACCAAAAATCTCACCTGGAGGCCACTCAGGGCATTGCCTTCCTGGTGTGCAGGATTCACACAGACCTCATGAAGGCTTTCCTGCCACCAAACAAGTTAGTTTCCTTCACAGACCACCTGCTCTACGTCCTCCAAACATCAGAACTGACAGCCAGACAGTATCCAAGACTCCTGGGTTACATGGCAGCCACCATTCCCATGCTCCCTGAAAAATTATATTGAGCTTTACTGCTGCTTGCTTGCTTCTTGCGGTGGGATTTGAAGTCTTCTTAAGACACTCAGTCTTGCTGGCTGGATTCTGCTAAAATTCAAAGTCTGGTTATATTTGCATTCACAGTCTGTTGCATACAGAAACTTGCAGAATATACACTGATGAGAGAATATACTTTGCAGCATCAACTTAGAGCAATAACAAATAACTTTTTATAATAAACCAAACGGAACAACATTGCAGCTTAAAGTACTGTTCCAACTTTACTTCTCATATAGTACAGATGATGTGAGAGATATAACATTTACCTCAGGACTTGTGTCCTTACCATACCTCTAACATAACTGGATTTATACAGCTCTTTATATACACTTTTAGTCATGCATAAACATATACATTTCCTCTTGATATTCTATTTTGGAGAATTGCTCATCCTGTAGAAACAATACTAAGCTTCCTTGTTTAACAATGTCTTGTAAGAGACCAGCTTTTCTGACAATGTGAACATCCTGTATTCTATTTGGATCTGTGTATAAAAACATCTGTTCTTGTGCCAATGCTGATAGTCATGTCCTGTTTTCTATGCAGAAAAACATATTTTTGAGAAAACACATTGTCACAGTGTCATAAACATATCCTGTTGTTTTAGGAAACATATTGTGTCCATCCTGTTATTTTAGGAAACATATTGTGTCCATTTTTTTATATGCAGAAAGACATGTCAGTGTTCTTTAAAAGCAGATTTTGCATTTTTGCTCTTGCATACATCCTGTTTTTAAGTCTGTAAGGGAAAAATGTCCATTCAGCAGGTTCCTTATTTTCCAAGCCATGGTCATTTAGTATGACTGCTGATCACATATTATGAAACTCTGTTTCTGCATTTAAGCAAGCTTTTTATTTCAGCATATTTACAACAGAATTAATTTCAGCCTTATATTCATAAAATCTAACAATTCTCTCTGTTTTTAAACATACTCAAAACATTTTATATAGAAAACACAAGAAACAAACCTATAGTCTTCTTTTGATAAAAGTCAAAATGCAATTTTACATAGTTAATACAATGATATTAAGTATTACTACAAACACTGAATGTATTTAAAACTTTTTCTTTTGCAGACCATTCTGTCAAAATATTTTATCAGTTATGACCTGTGTCTGCTTTAATGTTATTTTTTTTAACTTGATCAATTTATTCTTTTGCAATCACAGAATTTAATTTATGACTTAGAACTGTTTCATTAACTCTTTGCAACTGTTGAATTAACTATAAGAGACAAGAATTATGTGCTACTGCAAGCATTTATACACTGCTGAAAATATACAGTTTTAATGTCATTTTAACCATCACATTGCGGTCATGTCTTTGAACTGCCCATTAACATATTGGTAAAGTACTGAACTGGGCTTAGATAATAAATATTTGAAAGCAATTATTTTACTGGGGTAAAACCAGTGATATTACAACTTGACAAATTACTTTTGAACTTATTACGATGTATCCTGTACAGTATGTATTTACACAGACTGTTTGCTGTTCATGCATTTCAATCTAGTAGGTATCCTGGACCCATTTATTTATTTATTTTTTTTAAACATATTCATTACTAGACATTAATTTCATTTGTACTGAATTCTTCTGCATTTATACATACAAAGACTATCATTTGTACTGAAATTTTCTCCATTTATACATACAAAGACTATAAAGTACATTTAGTCTAATCTTACAAATTTAATAACATTAATATTAAGCAAAATCTTGGAAAATGTTTGTCTCTCTAGAAATATCTAGTGGAATTGATACCAAATCCATTTGTCCTGTTATTTTAAACTACATACTCAGCAATTAAAAATATTCATGCTTTTTTATACCAACATTGTTTTGCCAAAAACATATTAAAATAGTGACCAGTCTTGTTCAGTTTTTTTACGTCCTTACTCTCTCTTGTATAGCTGTAATCAATTTTAAGCCATCTCTTGTTTTTTAAACCATCTCTTGTATAGCTTTACAGTTTAACAGGTTGTAAATACAGCTGTTAACAACTTGTAAAATATCTTATCCTGTTAGGTTTAATCCAGTTTACCAGTATTTTTAATACACTAATACCTGTTTTTTCCTCTCCCTAAAAGAGTATTGTCAAGAAGGAATGAGATATTCTTTCCTGTAGCTTTATTTTAGACCCTTATTATTTATTTTTTCTGTAGCTTTATTTCAGACCCTTGTTGTTTATTTTTTCTGTAGCTTTATTTCAGACCCTTGTTGTTTATTTTTTTCTGTAACTTTATTTCAGACCCTTGTTGTTTATTTTTTATGTAGCTTTATTTCAGACCCTTGTGCAGTACTGCTTATACAGTCAGTGTAAAACTGAGAAAGTACTCCTTCCTCCCTGTAGTATTGCAGTATTGTTTATCTCCTTTATGCTGTAAGAATAGAATGTATGTCAGCCCAACACTTTGGTTATACATTTATTTTATTAGGTTACCAAACTATAGACCCCTGTCTGATTTGATATTTTTTTATAAAGCTTTTGCTGTTTACTACCTCTAGTAGATATTTATACCCTTCTGCACAATTGTTTTGAACTGTACGTATACTATAGCCCATTTGCTGGCTGTACTTGATGCAACTGAGTTTTTTTTTCTTTTAACATTTACTTGCAAACAGATTATCAGTGACATCTATGCACAATTGTGACATTTTATTACCAAATAGTGTTGCCTGTAAACATTTTAACAATTATGTTTTAATAACAATGATGCTTTAGAAAAACTCAAGCTACTTATCTGGCAATCGGTCTTGTTGTTTATCTTATCTTTCCAGCATTTCCTGTAACTATTCATCTAGTCTAGGAAGGTCAGAGCTCACATTTCATACTCTGTAAACTATAGTTAATTCTTTTAGCATTTTTCCTTTAATGTGATTGTGATTTGCATAACTATGCATTTATACTACATTACAATTAGCTTACATGGATTTCAGTATTTTTTTATTTTTTTATTTAACTATTCTGTCATTAATTTTACAAAAACTGTTTGACAAATACCATCTGTGATTTTCTTTTTAAATTTTAGAACTTTAACTGTTTGGTGTTACAATACAATTATAAACAAATTGTAAAAAACAAAATAGATATTAGCTTAACCAACACAAGTTTATATTTATATTATTTATATTTGCTGATGTCTGCCTTTTGCTTTTGTGTATTGTAAACAAATGTACTCTAGATGAAAAGAACATACATGCATGTCTGTCTTGTATCTGAATATCTTTATACAAACATGTCAGTCTTGTGACTTTAAATTTTTACTCATCTATTTTTATTTAATTTTATACACTAGAACAATTTTGTTTACCTTTTGACTATGCTAATGAATGGCAGCCATATGCTCTACTTTACTGCAGTACTGATAAAGGTCTTGCTTTAACTGAATGAAAGTAAAACATTTGAGAATGATTTGTCCCTACCATCCTACCATGTATGCTTAACCATTTTCAAAACATAAACATATTATAAAATATATTTCTTTTGCACAGATTAACTGTGTATGTAGGAAGTTCCCAGTCTCTGTCAGTTCAGCTAATTTATTTCCTTTATTCTGCAACTGCTGCTGAATTTCCTGTAATGTTGCATGGTCTTTCTGACATTCTTTAGTAAGTTGTTCTGCTGAATTTGAAACTCCTATGCCCTTTTGAAAAAATGTATGTATAACTTGTCTAAGCTTCCTGAACTCATTGTGTCTGTCTTTTAGAAGTTTACTACATTCCTTTGTAACAAAATGTACTAGGGGTTCTATCAGTAACTGATTTGACTCGCATGTGGTGACAGGACATAACTGTTCAACATCAGAATTTAATGGAAACACTTTACCCTTAGTTAATTCTTTATCATGAACAGATCTGTCTTTAAAGTCTATTTTTTTAGCAATATGATGCAATACTTTTTTACGGTATAATACACAAAATGCAGTTTTTGTTGAAGCACACAATAAACATTTGTCATATTCCACATGGTTTTCTTTGAGATACCAGTCAAATATTGTAATACATTTGCATAATGCCTTACTATCAACCTTCCATAATAAGGTTTTACATTTACTAATGTGCTGTGTATACCAACATTGCAATTTACTAAAGTTTGGTTTACTCCTGCATGAATTATAAATAATATCCATACTGTCTAATATACAAACTAAGAATATACAAACTATGTAAGAATATACAAACTGTTTAACATCATCCACACTAAATATGTGACACAGAAAAAAGTCTTACCAGTTAGCAAGAAAACAGGTGATCAGGCTACTGTTGCTGATGGCTAGAAATTTTTCAGAGTCACCTGAGAAGCTGGTGAAGCACAACAGGCAGCGAACTACTGTACAAGTGGACATTCACCTTTTCTTGGAGAATTTATGGCACTGTGAATTTCTTGAACTAGTCTCACTCCGGATTGTAGACGTCTAAAATACTTTACTACCGCAAGCTGCATAAACTGGAATACTTCTGTTTAGGATTTACACATACGTACAAATGTTAGTTACTGCAGTTTGACTGAAGTGACCCTCTGCAGGGCTTACCATCACTCCCCCTGTGTTTGAATTGCAGATTGTAGGTTCAAATGCAGGCTAGCTTGCCATTGAAAAATTATATTGAGCTTTACTGCTGCTTGCTTGCTTCTTGCGTTGGGATTTGAAGTCTTCTTAAGACACTCAGTCTTGCTGGCTGGATTCTGCTAAAATTCAAAGTCTGGTTATATTTGCATTCACAGTCTGTTGCATACAGAAACTTGCAGAATATACACTGATGAGAGAATATACTTTGCAGCATCAACTTAGAGCAATAACAAATAACTTTTTATAATAAACCAAATGGAACAATGTTGCAGCTTAAAGTACTGTTCCAACTTTACTTCTCATATAGTACAGATGATGTGAGAGATATAACATTTACCTCAGGACTTGTGTCCTTACCATACCTCTAACATAATTGGATTTATACAGCTCTTTATGTACACTTTTAGTCATGCATAAACATATACATTTCCTCTTGATATTCTATTTTGGAGAATTGCTCATCCTGTAGAAACAATACTAAGCTTCCTTGTTTAACAATGTCTTGTAAGAGACCAGCTTTTCTGACAGTGTGAACATCCTGTATTCTATTTGGATCTGTGTATAAAAACATCTGTTCTTGTGCCAATGCTGATAGTCATGTCCTGTTTTCTATGCAGAAAAATATATTTTTGAGAAAAAACATTGTCACAGTGTCATAAACATATCCTGTTGTTTTAGGAAGCATATTGTGTCCATCCTGTTATTTTAGGAAACATATTGTGTCCATTTTTTTATATGCAGAAAAACATGTCAGTGTTCTTTAAAAGCAGATTTTGCATTTTTGCTCTTGCATACATCCTGTTTTTAAGTCTGTAAGGGAAAAATGTCCATTCAGCAGGTTCCTTATTTTCCAAGCCATGGTCATTTAGTATGACTGCTGATCACATATTACTAAACTCTGTTTCTGCATTTAAGCAAGCTTTTTCTTTCAGCATATTTACAACAGAATTAATTTCAGCCTTATATTCATAAAATCTAACACTCCCAATAGCAAGACTGCACATGAGGAAGCTACAGTGGTACCTTCGGTCAGTCTGGACCCAACATTCTCACCCCCTGGAATTCAGGGTCCCCCTCCTACATTGTTTGAAGATGAAATTCAGTGGTGGCTGGTACAAGTGGCCAACAACCCAAGACTGCCTCTCCAGCCACCCCCACCCACACAGATCATGCATGCAGACCGTTCAGATCTGGGTTGGGGAGCCACTTTGCACCAAAAACATGTGCAAGGTGTTTGGCCAATCTCACACTCACTGGAGCACATCAGTGTCAGAGAGATGAGGGCTATCCTCCTAGCTCTGCAAGCATTCCTACCTTACCTCCATCCAGGCCTGCTAAATATTTTCACGGACAATACCGCTGTCCTGTGGTATCTCAACAAACAGGGAAGGGACCAAGTCCTACCTCCTTTGCAGACTAGCTCTACTTGTATAGGAGTTAGCCTTCTTACAGGGGATTAACTTGCAGGCAGTTTACATCCCCTCCCTCCACAATGTCCAGGCAGACTATCTCAGCAGAACCATCACAAACAACCACAAATGGATGCTTCTCAGAGAGGGGTTTCCTGGATCTGGTCTACAGGTGGAGTACACCTCAGATAGACCTGTTTTCCTCCTCCACCAACAGGCAACTACCTGGCTTTTGCACCAGGACACCAGACCCCAAGCCACTGGCAACAGATGCCTTCTCAATTCCTTGGAAGGGGAAATTTATGTACTCCTTCCCCCCACTTCCCTCTGAGTTAAAGTTGCTGCTGAAAATACAGCAGGACAAACCAAAAATCTTGCTGGTGACTCCCTACTGACCAAGACAGCACTGGTTCCCCCTTCTCTATTTGTCCAAGGGCAGTCATCACAAGTTAGCCCTCTCAGTGGACCTGATCACACAGCACAAGGGATCTCAGATACATCCACAATGGCAGTCTCTACACCTCACCCTGTGGCTGATAGGATTTTAATCCCCTTCAGATACTTGTACAACGAGGACATGCTCAATGTCTTTGCAGGAGGCCAGGAAACCCAACACAAGAAAATCTTACCTATCTACTAAGTGGAAAAGTTTTTCCATATGGTGTCACAAAAGACAGCTGGACCCGCTGACAAGCGACATCCCTCTAATCCTGTCTTACCTGTGTGAACTACTGCAGACAGGTTTGACCTGCACCTCCATAAAAGCACGTCTGTAATTTCTGCCTGCCTCCCTTTGGATCCACCCCTTGCATCCAGACTACCTTCAAAACTCTTCCTCAAAGGGGTACTTTACCCAAGACTCCCCCAGGAAACCGTCCCATCCTCCATGTGATCTTAACTATGTCTATATGGAGAAACTCACCCTAGCTCCCTTTGAGCCAGCAGACAAGGCTCCACTAAAACTTTGCACATGGAAAACTATTCTATTGGTGGCTCTGTCCTCAGCCAGAAGGGTCTCAGAACTGCAAGCTCTGATGGTTAACCTACCATTCCTAGTTTTCCACCTTGACAGGGTTACTCTCGGAACTAAACCCTCCTGAATGCCCAAGGTGGTTAACGACCTATCCTTGAACCAGGCCATACACCTACCAACTTTTTTCCCTAGCCCACAGGGGGACAGTGAGAGAACACTCCATTCACTAGATGTTCACAGACAGATTAGGTTTTACCTCCAATAAAACCAAGTCCATTAGAAAGTCTGACCAACTGTTTGTCTCCTTCCACCTCAGAGCCCTGGGGAAAGCAGTGACCAAACAGACCATTTCGGCCTGGATCTCCAGGACCATCTCCTTTTGTTACACAAACCATGGGAAAATCTTGCAGGACAATATTAAAGCCCACTCCACCAGAGCTATGGCCTCCTCAGGAGCCTTCTTTAAAGGGCTAGATGCCAGCACAATACTGGAAGCTGCCACTTGGTCCTCAGTGCACACCTTCATCAAACATTACAAGCTGGACCATATTTCTAGGGCCAGGGTGGAGTTTGCCAGGGCTATCCTTCACGGATTCCTAGAAACTTCTACTAGACCACCACCCCATTCACAGTGAGCTTTAGCACTCACCCACATGTAGAATACTGCAACATTCGAATAGAAGCACATAAAAATGTTGTGTAAAATCTTACCATAACCATAGATGTTCTTCTCTTCCATGTTGCGATATTCCTTCCCACCCTCCGTCTCCTCCTGTCAGGTTGCACTTGTTTCTCTGGATGGCACTGGATGGGCTTTTTCCAAATTTTTCGAATAAAGGAGAGTACATGCTGCATCTCCTTGATGTACTTAGCCAGTTATGTTTTCATCTTCACAGAACAATACAGATTATAAAATCAGATCAACTCTGTATCTTTCTTACCAAAAAGGCTGGGTTGTCCAGTCTCTCAAGTTACTTTAGCCAAATAGATTACAAGCTATATTTCTTGAAGTTATTCTCAGCAAAGCATGACCTTACCTAAACCTCCCAAGGCTCATTCAATGAGATCTCTGGCTGCTTCATTTGCTTTTTGGTCAAGAACATCTATTGATATTTGTGCTGCAGCCACATGGTCCAAAGCTCATACCTTTGTTACTCATTACAAATTGGATATTATGTCTAGAAACAGAGCCACCTTTGGTTTGGCAGTACTCCGGAGTATCCTTCGAGTACCATCCAAGATTAACGTAGCTTGGGGGACTTTCCCATAGGTTGATGAAGAATGAAAAGGGCAATATCAGATTTAAAAGTTATGTATTCACCATAACTAGGCATCTGTGTTGTCCATTTTCATTCTTCCTCAACTTCCCTCCCATCCATCTATTCTGGAGAGACCTATAGAATTATATTTGGAACCTACTTTTCCAGGTTTGAGCCCTTCCTTTCTCTGCCAGCTATACCTGTCACTGCTTTAGCTATAGTATTATATGGCAACAAACTTGATCTGAGGTAATGGGAATGGAATAGTGCATTATGGGTAGAGTGAGGAGCTCAAGGGCTAGATCTGAATTCTGGAGTGTGCGGCCAAGTCAAATCTGAAGATTGGATCTGAACCCCATGGGTTGAGGATGAATGAAAATGGACAACATAGATGCCTAGTTATGGTAAGTACATAACTTTTAATTTTATTGTGTCTCTATAAATGTGGCTATTGCTGGGCCAATTCATGTTTGGGTACATAGTTTACAACTATAACCTTTGTTTTATCTTCTTTAATTTTATATTCTGAAAAGACTTGAAACTGTCTCAAGATGTTACAGAACACTGAGATATCCTTTTCTGGTTTTATCAGGTACAAAATATCATCTGTGAATAAAGCCAGCTTTTTTGATTACCGTACCAGTTTTATCTTTGAATTTCTGAGTCCCTTATTTTCTTTGACAATGGCTGGTAAATAAAAAGCAAATAACACATGGGAAATAGGATACATCTGCCTGGTTTCTGTTTTCAGACTCAACTTGTCAGAGAGGAGCCCTCCTACTTTGCCTCCAATCCCTGATATATCCTCCTATAATGACCTTGTTATTGTATCAGGGAATGCAAATGCTTCCATTGCTTTACGTAAAAAATTCTAGCTTCCTCTGTGGATTGCCTTCTTTGCATCAAGACCCACAAACAACAGCAGACTTTTTTGCACTTTTCTTCCCTCTGGATTATCATTGTTCTATTAATTTTGTCAAATGTTTACCTCTCCTTCACAAAAAACATATTGATCCATATCTATCAGTTTTGGCAACATTGCCATTCTGTTAGCTGTTATAGACATAAACATTTTATAGTCATGGTTTAAAATCGAAATGAACCTATACAACGCTGGGTTTGACGGGCTTTTACCATCTGTAAGTGTTATAGCCACCACAGCTTTCTTCCAGGATGTTGGTACTTTCTCTCCTTTTAAAATACTGTTAAACAAAACTTTCCAGATTTTTATCATTTTTTTCACTCCTAGCTTCCAAACTTCCACAGGAATACCATCTATTTGTGGAGCCTTTCCTGTATATTGTTTGTACATCACCATTTTAAACTTATCTCTTCCAATCTCAACTGTTAATTGTTGATCTTCATCCATCTCTGACTGTGGCATTTAAGAATTTCGTAAAGATTTCCATTTATGATTTTTCTTGATTTTCATATTTCTGTGCTTTATACAAATTATCATAAAATGTCCAAAATATGTCTAATATTACTACAGGTTCCCTGGTTATTTTTCTTGTTGTAGGCTCCCTAAGTTTGACATCATCCCCTACTTTCTGTTGCTTAAGTTGTTCTGCGAAAAGTTTTTGTACCTTGGAGTTATTATCAAAAAATTTGTTTAACAGCAGACACTCTAACTCGTATATTATCCAGATACTCTCTTATATTCTTTTTAGTGTTCTGTAATTGCACAAACCTTACAACTTTTTATCAGTACAACAAAGTTAATTATAGGTTGCAGAAAATAAAGAATTCACAAGAATAGTAGTAAAGTTGTGCCTTTGAATTACTTTAACTAACCACCTGCAGGATACTGTAAAGAAACTGTGGATTGTTTGCTTGATTTTGCTTAGTTTTAAAGGACTCTACCTCATTTTAAGGGGGATGAATGTGGGGAAGAAAGGGACCGTGAGAGAGCTATCAATTTCTAAATATTTAATTTTTTTTCTGAATGCTACCCCAATGCTTGCTGTCCTCGAGATTCCTCCAGGCATATTTGTGCCCTTTTATTTCACTGGAGAGCTGACTCTTGCACCCCATATTGGTCCATGACCCCACAAGGGAGGTCTGCTCTTTAGCAGAAATTAGCCTAGCAGTGCCTGTTCGGGTGATCATGGTCAGTGCTTTGGAGATGCGACTTGTCTTTCAGTGAAGCTGTCAGCTGGGCAGCCTTCACTGAATCTGTTTTTCTCCATGTCAAGCCCTAACTCTCTATGACAGCTTAATAAAATCAACCTACACTGTCAGCCCTGTCGACAAATGCTGGCTTCCGTGCTTGGAACATTTCCTGGTTAACAGACCGCCACTGCACTGATTGGTGGATTTGCATGTTCCTGGTTATTAGCTGTGCTCGTGCTGTGACACTGTGTTTCCAGTGAGTGTCAGTATTGTAGATCAAGCTGGTTTCTGTCTCCCAAGGTGGGTGAGTTGGCTTTGGGCATTTCTGCTATGCCCTGCTGGCTCTTGTAGTCAGGGTTTTGTTTGTCTGAGCCATAAAACTGAGAATTTCTAGGAATACTTGCTCTGGCATTCAGAGGCACTCTGCAATCTGTGGAACACTCTGATGTAGCCTTCCTTATACTTTCATCTAATGCATTTTAAAAACCTATATGGTACATATTAGAATATGTCCACAGTTTGTTCAGTCAGTACATCTGAAATCTCTACTTAAACTGTTCAACCTCAGTGTATCCATATAGTTTGTGCCTGATACTTGGAGAACAGCTACTGTGACATGCAGCACAAGGGTAGCCCTTCTATAGATTCCGACAATTATAGGCCTATCAGCCTCACCAGCCGTATATTTATAGCAATGGGATACATCATAGCAGAGGTCATTTCTTCAGACATAGACAATTTAACTGGTCTATTCCCCTTTTAGTTTGGTTTTATGAAGGGCAGGTCCTGATTCCAGAACCTAATAACCTACTTTGAAAAAGTTACATAGGCTGTGGGCAGTGGTAACTAGGTGCACACTGCTTATTGTGATCTGGCCAGGGCTTTTGACACTATCCCCTATGTTAGCACACACTATCCCCTATGCCAGCACTATTAAAAAAAAATAAACTTAATATAAACTCCTGTTATCAGCTTGATTGCCAATTGGCTATCCGACATATCCCATGTTGGGAAAGTTGCTGGTACCCTCTCTGAATTTAAAATTGTAACTAGTGTAGTGAGGTGCCATAGGGATCAGTGCTGGGCCTCTCTTGTTTGACATGTATTTTGCAGACATCTAGTCCAGTGTCCCAGGAGTGTGGTTGACCATGTTTGTTGATGACTGCAACCTGGGCAATTTCTATTCCTCCACTGATACTAAATGGCTCCAGCAAGGGGAGATAATAGGTACACACCTAGTACACTGAAAGTGGTCACCAGTTAAATACAGAAAAGTGCAGCACAGTAGCAAAAAAAGAAGCTGTTCCCACCTCGTATGTTAGTAGTATTCCTCTTCAGATAGATGCAGGCATAAGGCTTTGGGGTTCTTGTTTGGACAGTTTTTTTAATTAGATCATTGTGTTTCCATCATAGTGAAGAAGTCCTATGTGGGCCACTTACTTTCCAAGGGAATGTCTTCAAAATCCAAATAAATCATCCTGCCACTGTACTCCTCCTGTATGAGACTCCTAACTGAATGCAGTGCTCCCTTTGGTATATATAAATCAAAGCATATCACTCAACTAGAAAGGTCTCAGAGATACCTTGCCAAGAAAATTAAAATCCTTCAACTGTCCTGATATATTAGCACAACTTTCTTTATGTTCAGTAACGTACATGCTACATTGAAGTGACCCGTGTCTCGCTTTTTGAGCTATGAAAGACCCAATCAAATTTCACCCCCCTTTTTGTTAACCAAACAACCACACTAAGGATGTAAAACTACACCAACAAATAAAAAGCACTGGAGAGTCAGGCTAATACCTCAACCTATTCCCAGTATATGGAGTAAGTTGCCACTACAGATCTGACAAAGTACTGCTTTGACTACCTTTAAGGCTGGTCTTGATGATAGGAATGGGACACAAATATACAGCACTGCTATGTACAACCCTGCCCAATTTGCGAGATGTGAACTGTGAAATGCTTGAAAAGGAAAGCACAAACTTTTACTTACATCTGTTTAATATGGCTAGGCATTTTATGGTCCACTTGATTGCTTGCCTAGTACCATTTCTGTGTTCGTAAATGTCAGAGTAAAGTGCTAGTCAATTACTTTGTCTTTTATTTCCTTACATCACCCCCCCCTACTTGCTGACCATGAAGACCTCCCTAGTTTGACTAGAGCCCATTCATTCCTTAAGAATTGATGGCATCCCACCAAATATCCTAGGGCGAGAGTCATCCAGGGCTGCCATCATCCATGCAGCCATTGGAGAGATGGTGCTCTTGCCAGTAACTTAGTGAGATAATTATTTCCTAAGCCCTAACACTCTCTCCCCTGCTGGTGATGTGCTTATCTGCATCACTGCTGCAACTAATTGCGCCCTCCTCTCTCCTATGTGTGTGCACTACTTTGCAGACTTGGACAGGGCTACCATCTCCTGCTTCTGTAACCGCTCTGCACACACTTCCTGAAACTGGCATCCTTTTTCCTTGCTGTTTTGCCCTAACACTGGAGTGGCAAAGACCTAGTCAGTAACCACCACCCCTCTGTAGAACAGACAACATATTGCTACTCATTTCCTATCCTCCCTAGTTCACTCTTCCAGCACCTGAGCCACTACTCACACTTATGTTACCTGGATCTGCAGTCAGGCTTTTATCTCTTTGCTCCACAGAATAAACTTAGCAAGTATTTTGCTTTGATACTGATGAAGGAAAAGGCTAAATGGTTGTTTTACTTTTAAATAGTTTGTTTTCCAGCCAGCCGTATCAGATGAGCCAAGTCGTTTGAGTTGTCTAACAGTTACATTTTTTTGTAACTTGAGTATCAAAGTCTCAAAACCTTAGGTAAGCCTGAGTGTTTTCAGTTAAAGCATTTTTTCACATACTGGCTTACTGAAAAAGGCTGTGAGCTGCTTTGTGTTGGGGAGAGGTGGTGGACTAAGGGTTGGCACTGTGCCCCCAAATTAGCTTGTGTGCTTTGTAATCTATTGGCGAGCTGTTTAGCTTCTCTGTGGAGGTGATGTTGATCCTGAGGGATTACAGAATAACTGCAGTGATTGCTGTTGGATTTTTTAAAACAAAGTCTACAAAACTGTCTTCATAACATGCATCTCAGGCATGGTGCTAAGTACCGTAGAGTGGAAACGCGAGTGAAACTGTTAAATATACAACTGGAGAAAGAAAGTAGTAGAGTAAATAGGCATAGTATGGACTCTGTGCCATCTGAGGTCAGGTGGAGGCACATTTAAAAAAGGTAGGGTAAGGGGCAATAAAATGATGGTATATTTGGAAAGCGGAAGATTCAAGTCTGATTTAATCCTTTACCCACAGGATCAGGGAATGCTCTGCACCGATTAATATAGTGCTACTTTAGATACCGAGTGTTCTCCATTTCAGTGCATTTTTTTTAATTAAAATCTGTTTGAAGCAGAGTTTAAAATAAAAATCAAGGGTGTTTATATATATTTATTTATTTAACATTTATTTACTGGGAAAGTCTGACTGGCACAGAGACCATTTTCAGCAGAGGCCCGGGGAGAAACACTCCAGACACATGTCTTTTGAATATGGGAGGAAACCGAAGAACCAGGAGCAAACCCATGCAAATGCAGGGAGGTCATGCAGACTCCACACAGAAGGCACTCCAGCAGAAAATCGAACAGAGGACCAACCAGAGGACCTCTTGCTGTGAGGAGACGACACTAACCACTGCACCACTGCTCTGCCCTGTATATATAAACGTGAATAATTACTCTACAGCATTCCATTAAAATCAATGGAAAATTTTACCTGGAAGTGAGGTTATTTGCTAGCATGACCTCTTACCAATTGCATGCTGACACAATAATGAGAAGTCTTGTTACAGTGCCCTCTAAGCACCTGAAATAGGCTGATTTTAGAAACACATCTCAGTGCTTTCCTTGTAATCTCTATTGACTAGAAACTACTGGGAGTAACAAATATTTGGTCTTCAGTGAAATGCGTCTCAGTGCTTTCCTGGTAATTTGTATTGACTAGAGACTGTGGGGAGTAACAAATATTTGGTCTTCAGAGATGTTTTTCTGTTCCAGGTGGTGGTGCTGCAGTAGCGTTGTCGCCTCGCAGTAAGATGTTGTCCTGTTCGATTCTCAGCTAGAGCGTCTTCTGTGTGGAGACATTTCTGAATAGGCGTACCTTTGTTGAAGGTTGTGTCAGGCCCGGCAACTCGGCACGTAAAAATCTACTGCCAGTCATTAGCGGACCGGAGTTCCACTGTGGCGACCCCTAACCAGGAAAAGCCGAAAGACACAACAAGATGTTTTTCTGTTCCAGATCTGTCTTTTTTTCATTCTGACTGGAAACCTGATAGATTTGCATGTAGTGCAAATAGCAGACACTGTCCAGAGCACAATGCATTATTTATTTATTTTTATTTTTTTATTTTTCATCATGCTCCACATTGGGAATATGGATTTCCTGTTACCATCAAGTGGAAATAACATTGATGTAGGTGTTTTGAAAATCAGTTTTGGTGACCACATATCACAGGTGTTTCCTAGAAGTGGCTATCTTTTTTTTTTTTTTTTTTTTTTTTTTTTTGGGTGGGAAAGTATGTGGATGAATGAAAAGAACATTTAGGGTGGTGACAATAAAAGTGTTCATTGCTGGGGCTTAGTGAGGGATATGGAAGGTGTATAGTGGTTGAGAGTTACAAGTTAAAGTACTTTGCTATGATCATTTATTTTTTTCATATCAGGTTCATAGGTTGGTACTAGGCTATCAGCCCTAGGGCCTATACAAGCCTAGCCATAACAATTCCCTGGCTATTTCTTCCCATACTGTTTACTTCACTGGACCCCTGTCTAGCAGGGCGACTGACGTGATCCCCGGGGTGAATTTCCTTTCTGCCATCCAATCGTCAAGGTTCCTTTTGAAGAGGGCCAAAGAGGCGCTCTGCTTGACATGTATGGGCAATCTATTCCAGAATCTGGGGAGTCTCTGGGTCAGGAACTTATCCCTCCAGCATGTTTTGTTTATTGTGATGACTAGGTTTAGATCCCTAGAGCGTGTGGCTCTGAGTGATTGGGATTTCTTTAAGTGTAGCATGTCCAACAGCTTTGGGTTTGACATGGCCTTGTATGTTAAGCAGATATTGCCTCTGAGTATACGATATGCGACAGAGTATAACTGGAGTTTTTTAAGGCAGTCAGCGTAGGGCATTTGTTTTAGGCCTGTGATTCTTTTATTGAGGTATTTCTGCGGCCCTTCCAGTTGTTGCAGATGTCTTGAGAGGTACATACCAACATCAGCCTATCAAAAGAGGTGCCATCTTTTTTTTTTGGGGGGGGGGGGGGTATGCGTGAAAATTGTGAACAGTCATGTGATCTGGCTAGCCTAAGGCCATTACTGCCCAGGTGAAATAATTCACAAAGAAGAATAAAAAAACGGACATAACAGAGAGCCAGTAATCTCTACATATCAAAACAGAGCAGGAAGTTAACAGCAAAAATTGTACAGTAGCAATTAATAAAGAAATGCCCAAGGATAATAATATTCAGAGTGGAGATAAGGGCCATCTTCTTTCCCTTGTATTATTTGCTTTACATTTAGAGACACTGGGAATGAAAATAAGGGACTCAAAAATTCATGGATATAATTGGCTTGGTAATCAAGAAAAGTTGGATTTATTTATCTGTGGGCAATTTATTTATTTATTTTTTATTTAACATGTGTTGACCGGGCTAGTCTAGCTGGATATATGTCCATTTTCAGTAGAGGCCCGGGGGGGGGGGGAAAGCTCCACAAAGAACAGTCAATTTAAAACAAATCAAAGTTTTTGGGCATGTATAGACAAAAAGACATAGATAATAGTTTACAAGTGACAGCAATACAGCACGTCATATTTTGTATTTGATAAAACCAGAAAAGGAGATCTCAGTGTTGTTGGAACATCTGGAGACAGCTTCAAGTCTTCTTTTTAGAATATAAAATTAATAAAAATGAAACAAAGTTTATATCTGTAAACTATGTACTTACCCATGAGCTGGTCTGGCAAAACCCATATTTATGGGGACATGAAAAAATTAAGTATATAGAATTATGGATTAAAAATGATTCTGTTATGGCTGTTAAGGATATTTGGGCAGAAACTGGACAGAAGATAATACAAAAACCAAGAAACTGGAAGCTGCTGTTTTTGGATTTATCTGGGATGGGGAAAGAGGGCAAGGGTCAAGTGGGAGAAGTTGTTCCTCCCAACAGAACAAGGCGTATCAGAATTACCTGATTTAAAAAGATATTTTTGATGTACACAATTAAGGCTCATATACACAATGCAAACAGAAAGATATAAATCAAAGTGGAAAGGGATGATAATGAAATGAGAAATTCAAGAAATAAGGAAGGAGTGGGATTTTGGATACAGATTCTTAAGGAGAATAAGGCCATAGAGAGTCTAATATTCATAAAGTAGAAGAAAGTATTCTAAGAGCTAACACACCACAAAAAGGAGAAAGACGATTTTGCTGATAGTGATGACTACAATCAAGGGTTCAAAGAATAGGCAAGAGGGGGCTGTAATTTATTGTAGAAAACTTGACATAGACACAGAGGTGATCTCTGCCTAACATACAGAGCTATGTCAAACCCAGAGCTGTTGGGCATGCTCCACTTAAAGAAATCCCAATCCCTTCGAGCTACACGCTCTAGGAACCTAAACCTTGTCACCACAATAAACAGAACATGCTGGAGGGATAGATTCCTGTCCCAGAGACTTCCCATACTCTGGAACAGACTCCCTATCTATGTCAAACAGAGCTCCTCATTAGCACTCTTCAAGAAAAATCTTTATGATTGGATGGGTAATAGGAAATTCATCCCAGGGATCACTTCTGTGGTTCTGCTTGACAGGGGTCACAGGAAAATAATTTTCTTGGGTGGCGAAAGCCAGGGTACCTTTTCTGCTAGGCTTGTATAGGCCCTAGGGCCAATAGCCAAGTACCTACCTATGAACCTGTGACAGGGGAACCAAAGTATTGGGTGCAAATAACTAGACAGGGATAAGTAATAAAATGGGAAGAGACCAAGAAGACATTTGTACTGCACGCTAGAGACTGCCTTCCCTGTCAGGGATTGAGATCAGTGTGCAGGCAGAGAAAGGGATAAAGGAATCCTAAGTGAAAGACTTACTCTGGTAGTTTTTTGTTGAAGCTGAACAGAATCTGTTGTTAAATGGATAATTAGAAGGGCATGTAAGACATTGCATGATAGCAATTGGAATCAATCAGAGGAGGTTAGAAAAGACTGGGAAGCGAGACTGGATAAGCAATTCACAAGGAAACCATGGGAGGGCATGTGTATAGCTCCCAAGTATGTAAGAAAGTCTAGAAAATTTAGGATTTTTGCTTGGAAGTGTTTGTTTAGCAGACTCCAAAGAATTTTAACTCAGGTGGATGGCAAATGTTGGAGGTGTGATGTGGAAGAAAGAGGTAACTGGGAACATGTTTGGGATTATAATGAGTTGGCAGACTTCAAAATTCCCTACAAAGTTCTCAGAAATATTGAGTGAGCAAATGGACGTAAGTAAGGAAATTATTTTTTTGAGCTGGGGTACAAGATCTGAATTGCCTAGACATATTTCGACCATGTTAAGTTTAATTTTGGTGGCTGCCAAAAAAGCAGTTACTAGAAATTGGAAATCAGATTCTAATCTGACTGTATTTGAAGTATTGAATGTCGTAACAGAGATAAAATAACTCAAAGTGGTATCTTTAGAAAAGGGTAGAAGCAAGTAAGAAAAAAAAGAAAGTTGTGGGAACTATACATGCAGAATAATGTTTCTAAGAAGGAGTGAGATTTAAGAGAAGACAAGACAGGAAATGAGCAATTTATGTAATGTTGGATTGATGATAATTGATCAACAAAAATGGCAGTTTACAACCCTACAGTAGACTATGTACAAGGAGATCATCTGGGCAAGACCACAGTGGATATGCATGAAAGGCATTTACACAGGCAGACATTTTTTTTATCAAACACGTTTACTGAATTAACACTTGTCGTCTTCTTCTTCTTTCGGTTTTTCCCGGTTAGGGGTTGCCGTAGCGGAACTCCGGTCCGCTAATGATTGGCAGTAGATTTTTATGGTGCCGAGGTGCCAGCTCGACGCCCAACCTTCAACAAAGGCATGCCCTATGCATGTCTTTTGAACACCACTCGACCACGGGGAGGACATGCAGACTCCACACAGAAGGCGCTCCAGCCGAGAATCGAACGGAAGAACCTCTTGCTGTGAGGCGACAACGCTACCGCTGCACCACCGCACATAGGCAAACTTGCATTTATATAAAAGTAATCAAGCCATACATTATACTTCACATATACTGTTATTGTGATATATTTTATATTCTAAGGAACATTACATAAATTATTCAGTAGCTTGTCTTCTCTTAAACTTCATTCCTCCTCCAAAATATTCTTCTGCATGTATTGTTCCAAACATTTTCATTTTTTTTCTATAAATACTTTCAATTCTGTAATCTGTGGTCTCTGGAACCCCTACTAGTGTTTACAGACAACATCACAGCAATATGGTACACAAACAGGGGGCAACCCAATTTTACTCTATGCAGACTTGCTGCTGGAGCCTGGGCTATAGATTTTCAGCATAATTTCACTCTATGTAAGATGCCTGCAGAGGAAAATTGTGTAGCAGTTGGGGTGAGCAGGATCAGGACAGACCCACAAGAATGGAAATTGAATTGGGGGATCTTCCAGGAATTGATCCAGCCATGGAGAACCCTTCAAATAGATATTTTCACCTTCACTCACAATGATTTGGCAAAATTCTGCTATGGGGACCCCATGTAAGAAGGCCTTGAAGACAGAGATTTTTTTTTCATTGGAAGGAATGTTCCTGTATGCTTTCCCAGTGTTTCCACTAATATCCGAGGTAATTCTAAAGAGTCACAAGGACTTCCCAATGATCATTGAGATGACTTCCTTCTAGCTCAGACGTCAGTGGTTGTCCCTTTTTTTGAAAATGGCCGGGGCAATTACCACAAACGTTCTCACAGACTGGACCTACTCACACAAGACAAATGATGTTTGATACAGCCCAACCCCAAACAACTGCAACTTAACTACCTGGATGATAGAATCGTAATACCTTTTAGGTACTTTTTTCTGAGGATGTGCATCAGATATTAAAAGATGCAAGAAAACCTGCTACTAGAAAGTCATGTACTAGTAAATGGACAAGGTTTTCTAGTTGGCGCTAAGAAAGGAACCAGCACTCAGTCAGAGCTAGTGTTTCTCTGGTTGTACATTATTTACGCGAGTTGCTATTCTCTAGACTGCCTTACTCCTCCATCAGGGTTCATTTGTCAGCCATTTCAGCATGTCTACCCATAGATGCCCATCTTTCGATGAAATGTCTTGTGAAAATGTTTTTGAAAGGGGTTTTGCATACCAAGCCTCCTAGAAAACAGGTGGCGTGCCCTTGGGATCTTAATTTTTTGTTAACGGTTGCTCCATTTGAACCAGCTCAGCAGGCTGATTTGAGGTTCTTAATATGGAAAACCGTGTTACTCGCTGCTCTGACCTCTGCAAGAAGAATATCTGAACTGCAAGCTCTTAAGGGTCAACCATATCTCATTTTCCACAAAGATAGGGTTTCCTTAAGACCTAATCCTTCATTTATGCCTAATGTTTTATCAGAGTTTCCTTTAAGTTAAGCTGTTCATCTGCCTGTCTTCTTTCCAGTACCTAGAAATGAGGGAAAAAGATCCTTCATACCTTGGATGTCCACAGACAACTTGCATATTATCTTGACAGAACAAAATCTTTCTGTAATTCTGATCAATTGTTCATCTATTGTGAAGGAGAGAAAAAAGGACAACCTGTGTCAAAACAGACTGTTTCCATGTGATTGGGTTATACCTACCACAACAAGATACTTCCCAGACATGGGAAAGGCTCATTCTACCCAGGCCTTGGTTTCAGTTGCGATTGTTGGAAAAAGTTTGATTCTAGAAATAGCAACTTAATCCTTTGTGCATACTTTTAGAAAGCACTGCAAACTAGCTTGCTCCTCCAGGTTTAGGACAAGCTTTGCTAGGACCATTCTCCAGGGGCTCCTGGACCCTCATC